>NW_005842763.1:340353-374344 GCF_000455745.1 Alligator sinensis
GGGGAACAGGGACTCTAATAATTTCTAGCCAGGAGAGGACGGAATGATTGGGAAAACAAAAAAGAAGTCTTAGAGGGCAAAGAGAATCAGACTACAGGAGTGGGGCAGGGGACAGTGATTTACACAGAAGGCAACAACTTGGGACAACCACAAACACCAGAGTCAGACCCCGCCAGACTCATGAGACTGTTTTATGTTTATCAGTCTTCTGATTTCTGAACTCTACCTGCACATCCCCCTTACGGTCTGTGTGCTGAGTGCACGTATATATGTGTATGTGTGAACCAATCCATGTTGCCAACTCTCCCCTATGCCCAAGATAAGGTAATTCTGGCCCACAATGCAGGAGCTCTCACTGTTGGTCTCACAGGACAGCTCTTCCAGCTTCTCCCCAAGCCACAAAATCCTCAATAATGAATTCCCTGACCTTCTTTGCCCCAGCAATTAATGATACACCTGCAGCCCCTACATCAATCATTTGCTTTCATCTGCCCCTTGCTCCTCTCTCTGCCTAGCTCTGCTCTGCAACTCCAAGGACTCTACACCCCTCCCCACTGCCAGGGGGTGGAAGGGCAGAAAGCAGAATGACTCATGCATCTGGGGGAAGAGGGGAACAGAGCCTACTAGAGCTACTGGGTTCTTTCTGCTCCCCTGCGTCTCTGAGTACTGCTCTTAGGGACAAAGCTCTGTCTACTACCTGAACCAGCCCTGCTTGGCTTGGCTGCTCTCCCTTATAAGGTGGGCAAGTGGGAAAGGCAGCCAGTCAAAAAGGTGGTGGTGGGGGCTGGGGCAGCTTCCCTGGCTAGAATAGGTCCAGCAGGAGTTTAACTTGTGCTGCTCACAGTGAACTGGGAGACCTGGGGAGCAGAAGGGTGAGATCATTCCTGGGGAGGGGGACTATTACATGCAGGAGCCCCAGCAAGCCTGTTATGGCCTTGGTCATAAAGTCATAGAGTCATAGGGAAGTAGAGCTGGAAGGGACCTCCAGAGGTCATCTAGTCCAACCCCCTGCCTGAGGCAGGATCATTCCTATCCAAACTATTCCATGCAACTATAATCTAAACTCTACGTAGGACTACCCTCAACCCTGACACATCGACCTAACACCTGAACCTGCCACAAGTAAAACAGGGGAACCATGGCAGCCAGTGTCCTGCTTCTATAAAATGTTGTCAATATATGCTCAAGAGTTCCTGGGTTGTGATCATGCCCCCTGCTACAAAGGGTGGCAAAAAAAAACACAGGCCATACCAATCCGATCATGAGGTAAAATTCCTTCCTGATCCCAAATATGGTGATCAGTATGAATCTTAGCAGAGGGGCAAGACCCTCTAGCCAGGAACCTCTGGCTTTGCTCCTAGCAGGAGAATTGGCACATCCCAATTCAAGTCCTTGACTTTAGCTGTAGCCAACATCTAACACCTCTGGGGAGGCTTAAAAACACCCTGACACATATAGCAAAAAAGGGAGGCAGGAGGGGTGGAGGTGGGAGCAACCAGCAAAGCCCAGAAGCATAGGAAACACCCAGCATAGAAAATAGGCATAGCTATGCCTAGATCATCCCCAACCAGTGTCCAATTTCTTCTTGAACACTTCCAGTGATAAGAGGCCTCAGCTTCCCTAGGCAATCTATTCCACTGTCTCACTAGTCTTACAATGAAGACATTTTTCAGGATATCTAATGTAAACTTATTTGCTACAACTTTAGGTCATTGATCCACATCCTCCTCTCTGCAGCAAGAGAGAAAAGGTGCTTTCCCTCCTCTTCATGGCAGCCCTTCAAGCATTTGAGGACTGCTATCATGTCCCCTCTTAAGTGCCTTTTCCACAAGCTGAACATGTCTAGTCCCTTCAGCCTCTCCTCATATATTTTGCCTTCCAAGCCCTTGATCATCTTTGTTGCCTGCCTCTGGACCCTCTCTAACTTCTCCACATCCTTTTTAAAATGTGGAACCCAGAACTGCACACAGTACTCCAGATGAGGCCTAACCAGTGCTGGGTAGAGGGGCACTATTGCCACCCGCATCTTGCACCTAATGCCTTTATTGATGCAGCAGCCCAAAACTGCATTCACTTTTTGTGCAGCTGCATCATACTGCAGACTCATATTGAGTCTGTGGTCTACCAAGACTCCCAAGTCCTTTTCCATAGAGCTACCATCCAGCCAGGTATCCCCCTTTTTGTATTTGTGTTTTTTATTATACCTCCCAAGGTGTAGCACCTTGCATTTGTCCACATTGAACTTCATCCTTTTAGCTCTAGCCCAACTTCCCGATCTGTCAAGATCCTTCTGAACTGTGCTCACATCCTCCAATGTGTTCACAGTCCTTTCCAGACTCATGTTGTCTACAAACTTGCTTAAGAAGCATTTTATGCCAGCCTCCAAATCATTATAAACACCTTGAACAGCACCAGGCCCAAAACAGACCACTGTGGGACTCCACTTGAAACCTCCTGCCATTCTGACATGGAGCTGTTATTAATTATCCTTTTCTTGCACCTATTGAACCAGTTATCTATCCACCTTGTAGTAGTTTTATTCAGCCCACATTTCTCCAATTTGTTTATTAGAAAGCCACATGGGACCTTGTCAAAAGCCTTGCCGAAGTCCAGATACACTATATCTACAGCATTCCTTTCACCCACCCACGTAGTTACTTTGTCAAAGATTTGACATGATTTGTTTTTCATAAATCCATGCTGGCTACTTACAATCAGCCTTTCATCCCCCAGATGCTTAAAATGGCCTTCCTTAGGATATGCTCTAGGAACTTCCCAGGTATTGAGGTGAGGCTAACTGGTCTATAATTCCCCAGGTCCTCCTTCTTGCCTTTTTTAAAGAGGGGCACTACAGTGACACTTTTCCAGTCCTCTGGTACCTGGCCCATCTCCCATGACTTCATGAAGATCATTGCCAATGGCTCTGAGATCTCCTCTGCCAGTTCCTTCAGGACCCTGGACTGAAGCTCATCTGGCCCTGCTGATCTGAATTCATTCAGACCCGACAAAAGCCCTCTGACCCTCTCTTTTGTTATCTCCTCCCTTAGCTTGCTCCCTTCTTTATCCAGATAATCCCTATTAGATGTCTGGCAGCTTAATGTTTTGTGAAGACTGAGGCAAAGTAGCTGTTGAGTAGCTCTGCCTTCTTTGTATCTTCTGACTGGAGTTCCCTCTGGCTTGTTAACAGAGGGTCCTCTGCTAACAGAGGGGGACCCACAGCTTACTTTCTGGCCAACATGCTTACAGAACCTCTTCTCATTGTCCTTAACCTCCTTGGCCATGTGCAGCTCATTCTTTATTTTTGTCTTCCTAATTTTGTCCCTGCAAGTCCTAACTGTTTCTGGGTACATGTCCTTGGTGACCTGCCCATTCTTCCATTGCCTGTATGCTTTCCTTTTGCATTTGAAGCATGTTAGAAACTCCTTGTGCAGCCACATTGGTCTGTTACCATTCTTCTTGTATTTCCATCATGTTGGAACAGTTTCTTATTGGGTTTCCAATACTGTGTCCCTTAGAAGCTCCCAGCACTCCTGGGCACCTTTATCCTTCAATCTATCTTCCCATGGCACCATGCCTATTAGTTCCTTGAGTCAGATGAAATCCACCTTTTTGAAATCTAGTGTCCTAATTGTGGTGACCTCATGCCTTCCCTGTCCCAGCCCATCTGTGGCAATTGAATGTCTGTGGAGCCCCTGCTTCCTAAGAACTGCTACCTTAGGAGAAGGGCCAAAGACATGGGTAAATCTAGGATTTCCTAAAGGACATGTAACACATGGCCCTTCAGACCAGAGTGTGGCTGGAGTCCCAGGGCTTGCAGGGACACCAGAGAGCTAGGCAGAGAGCCCATACACAAGAGGGAAGGAACCCAACTCCTGACACTATCACTGCCACCACTACTCTTAGGTGGCCCAGGGTCAGGGGGAATCCAAGAGCTGCTCTTATCCATGTTCCAGCCAGAGGCTGTGGAGAGGGGCAGTGTGGGGTGCCAAACTCTGCTGGGGATAGCAGCAGAGGCAGAACACAGGTGCCTTCTTCCTGCGCCTGCTCCCTCCCCTCTCCCCCCGGATGTCCCCTGCTGGCTAAAAGAGCAGGCACCGGAAGGAGGAATGTGCAAGCAGCTACCTTGATCCCTGATCAAATCTGGCTCCCTGTGCAACTGCTTCCTGCAGCCTGAGGGGGTAGGAGTGGCACTGGGGTTCCCCCTGCACCCAGGTCAGCTAGGGACAGCAGTGGCAGTGGTGGAAGGGGGTTTGACTGCACTGCCAAACTCTCCTGGATCCACCCTGGCCAGGGACAGCTGTGCGCCTCTCTAGGCCCATGCCCGGCAAGAGTGTCAGTGAAGGGAGATATTGAGGTCACTTCCTTTAACTACAGCCCACAGTTAGAAAGGGTCAAAACAGATTTTATGTGTGCAAAGAAAAGTTCATTGTTACCAAAGTTCCAGGGGATGTGTGCCTTTGTGGGGAGAGGAGGGAAGCTAATTCCAGACTGACTGGCTTCTTGGCCCTCCAGAGCTCCCACGAAGCAAGGAAGCAGTGCACTCAGTCAGTCATCAGCCATGTCCCAGGGAAAGGTAATTCCTCTTTGGCCTGCCTGGACCTGTCCTTATAAACAAGCAGGGCTCCACAGGGAAAGCAGGGTTACAGATTTCATAAGAAACCTCTCTTCTGCGGTGGAGAAATGAGCTAGACACAAAGAAAATGCTCATGGCACCTCAGGAGCATACACATAGCTGTGGATAGCTAGCTGATGGAGACTGGTAGAACCCCCCCAAGACAGGCAAGGATGACTTTGGGTCTGTGAAGGCTGAGTGTATGGACTGCTCACAGGATGAAAGGGGTAAGTGGTAAGCAACATACATACATGGCAAGAGGCTGTCTCTGCTGCCAAATCACATACCTAGGGGAGGTGTCCGTCTTACAGAATCTGCACACACACCCAGGGTGACCTCTTCCTCCCCTTGTATGCCTACAGGTGAGGCATCTGCCCCACACAAGTGAACCTCCATTTACAAGTGAAGACATGTGCTTGCACTGTTACACTGACATATTAGCCACCTCTCGCACATGCACACAGGTAAGACATTCCCCGCCCCCCGCCTTGCACATTTCATCTCAGTTCGTTTTAAACACTTTCTTAGCACATCAAGCGAAACGAGCCTTGACCAAAAGGAACACATTCAGATTCCCTGAAGTCTCTGTTTGAGGCCAACACAGCCTCCCCTGCCCAGGGTGAGGCTTCACATTGAGTTAGAGGCTTAAACCTCTGGGATCATTTGTCATTTCTCTTGATGTGCTAAGTTGCCACATAGAGGGATTATTATTATTTGGTATTTGTGTCGTACTACAACCCATGAGAGATCAGAATGCCATTGAGCAAGGGGTTGGGCAAATGCATAGGAAGAGGAAGTTCCTTTGCTGTAAACCTTACTACCTTAGGCCATGATTCTACATCTGGAACTGGGTGGGCAGTAGCCTGAGTCCATGCAGTGCCTTGTTGACTTCAGCCAGGCTGTGTGTAAGTGTAAGGGTGCACTTATGGAGAGATCTTTGCAAGATTGCAGACTCATTAAAGGCAAGATGCAACAAGTGAGAGTAACAAACAGTTAGAGGGAGGCACAGGTGAGGGGAAGAGAGGGGGAGGGCAAGAGGTCTCCTGATGAGATCCCTTGGTTACTGAAAGACTTGTTCCCCAGTGTCCTGAACTTTGTGCAGTGACATATACCAGCACAAGGGGTAAAAAGCTATTTGTCTGATCTGGTTAGGTTTGATGCTCCACCAGCACCACAGTAAATAACTACACAAGATGCAGGTGCCAGATGCAGGGACTGCTGGGCCCACTATATGTTCATTTCTTGATGGTAATTAGATGGCCAGTAGAGGTAACTGAAATCTATTTTACTTTTATTTTTTTAATAATTTGTTTACACATATTCAAGTTACTTGAATCTATCTACTGTGCCTAGGGATCATCTGTTGTAACCACTGTTGTTATCAAACTCTTGTTATCATCAATCTCCATGCCTTATTTCCACTGCTTGCATATTACACTGACATGTTGAGTGTTCACCTAATCTGCATGCTGTTTAAAGACGGAAGCCATGTCTACTTGTTTTCCTGTCTACACGCCACATTGGGGCCTTTGGGCACTATTTCAATATAAATAACATTTAGGAAAGGAAAGTCATTAATGTCTGCTCTTGGGCACTTATTGCTGGAGACCCTGGTTGCCAAAAGTATTTGTCTGCAGAACTCAAGAACAGGGCTTCTTCTAGGGGTTAACTTTAATCATTGTTAAAGCTGAGCCCAGACTTTACTCTTATGTAGTGGAAGGAGTTGAATTCAAAGTAGGAATAGAGTGTTGTTGTAGTTGTGATGGTCCAGGGGATATGCAAAAAGCACTGGGTTTTTTTTTGGATCAATTGTATAGTTGGGAGAAATGTTAAATAGGTTTTCCAGCACTAAGTGCCCTTCTTCAGATCTATCTGCTTGGCCCACCTAAATCTTGTAAAGATAAGACATACTAGTTTCTGCAGCCAGTAGCATTACGTGCAACTGCCTTTGACTCCCCAGATCAAAAAGTTAGGCACACATTTACAATTAGGTCAACAGGGGCATGAGTCCAGAGCAGGGCTCAAAATCACACCTCTGGAGCTATAGCAAGACACCATAACCCCTCAGCCACAAAACTGGTGGGATGATTTGTACAGTTTACTGGCTGATTATCACTACCTAGTAGGTGCACACTCCAAGCATATTGACAGGATGTGCATGCCTGTTCCACTGCATCTAATACATTTAGCTATCCCAAGGAGATGTGCTTGGCTGTTCCTGTTGTTCCAAGATTCCAAGGTCTTTGGGTACCCCACTACTATATCTGGTCACCCCACAATCCCCTTGTGCCTGGGAAGCCCAATTCATCCATGAGGATTGCTTTCCCACTGAGACCTCAGCCAGATGGGACTTTTCCAGATGGGAACTACCCAGGAAACCTCAGAAAGACTTGTCAAGGCTGCTCCTTGACTCTCAGATTCACAGAAGTTTAGGGCTGGAAGGGACTTCATGAGATCATCTGGTCCAGCCCCCCTGCTCTGGGCAGGAAAGTCTGCTGGGGGCAAATAAACCCAGCAAGATGTGCATCCGGTCTCCTTCGGAAGATCTCCACAGTAGGTGCCTGCACCACCCCCACTGGGAGTCTATTCCAGGTCTGGTCACAGATTCAGCTGGAGCAAGATGTAGAGGAGGGTGTAAAGCATTTCCTGAGTGTACTCTGCCTGCCTGGGATACAGGGAAGGAGAGGGGAGGATATCTCTACAGGGAGCCTACCCCACTTGCATCACAGTGGAGAGCTGAGCCGCTCCAGCTACAGGAAGCCTGTGAGTAGATCTATTATTTCAAGCTCCTGTGTTGGGACACATCTTGTCAGATGCCTGTCTGTCTCACCAGCTTGGACACAAGATGAAGGTGAAGCTGAGTGGGCTGAGCCTTCATTGCCTCCTTCTGGCGAGGAATTGTTACTTCTCAGGCTCCTGACATCCATTCCACCAGCAGTCAAGGTTGTAAGTTCTTTATTAAATAGGGGGATTCATCTCTCCACAGGGTGGCACCTGCCCCTCCGGGGGTCTCTATATAGTTACACTGGTCTATATAAAGTGCTGCCGCTTGGAAAGTATTTTGAAGAGATTCCTTCCTGCTCTTCACTGAGGGTCATAAATTCAGATGGTATTTAAGAGAATCTCAAATGTATTTCCAGGGCTGTTTGCAGAGGGCTTTAGCATCAAGCAGAGGCCCCTTAAAATAAAGGGATTATTGGGAGTCAAGTGTTAGATTACCTGGTGCTTGTTAATTGAACTTCAGAGGCTTTCGCAAGCAACTAGCTCCAGCAGGGAGCGGTGTGTTGGTATTAACAGTGTTATATAAATGAATATAATGTAACATAATGAAATGCTTTACAGCATCTCACACCTCTGTTTTCAGCTGAACCTGCTGCCCAACTCACAGAAACACAGCATGAAGGAGACTGATCAGTGGCCCAAGGTAGGTGCTAGCAACCAGGACTCCTGACTTCCAGCGCTTAGGGCAGGGGACTGGGAGTCAGAACCCCCAATTTCTGGTTCTAATTCTGTTTCTAATTTGTTATTTGACCTACAGCTGGTAAGCTGAGGTCTGATACTGAGGGGTACTGAGCCCTTCTAGCACTGAAAGAAGCCAATGGGAATCATGGGTGCTCAGAATATCTGAAAATCAGCCCATGAACCTATTGTGAAGTTCAGTTCCTCTAGGCGTGTAAAGTGCTTGGGTGCCTACAGTAGGCACCCACAGAAACCTGAATAGGCCACAACTGTGAAGGCTCCAAGGCGGCAAGGCCCAGTGGAAATGAGAAACCTCATCAGCTATGAAAATTTCATCAGCTGGCGCTGGGGAGGCAAGAATCTGGAAGTGAAGAGCAGATGGGCAGCCTGGATTCTTGGAGCCATTGTCCTTCTGCCTGTTATCTGACTCCACTGCAGAGAGAGGATTTGGAGAATTTATAGAGGGACAAGTATTGAAGGCTTTCTTGAAATATCCCTGCCTGACGCGTGGCCTGGTGCAGCAGGCACATGCTGGGTGTGATATAGATGTTCTGTCCTATTCACTGGTGCTACATTCCTAGGGTCATGGAAGTAGGGCCCTGCTGAGCCCCTGTCTTCATCTGTGTAAGAAAAGAGCCCTTTCTGAGGTGTTCAGCAGCACTGTAAACCTATACACCAGCCTTTTGCCACCTGAGCTGGGACCTAAAGGGGTCACCAAGGCAACAAGTTTATAGATATGACCTATGACAATATTTCAATACTTCATCTTGATTTGGCTTAATTAATTAACCACACTAATATCTGCACAGGAAATACGAATAGGTTAGACAGTGGATTTGTACAAGATGGTTTGGATAGGGATGATCCTGCCTCAGGCAGGGGGCTTGGACTAGATCAGTGGTTCTCAACCTTTTTTCTACCAGGACCCATTTGTAAACATTGATGGCCAGTCTCGACCCAGTGCCCCTCACTCCCGACCCACTGCCTCCCACCCCCAGGCCCCAGCCTCCCATTGTGTGGGCTCAGGGTGTGTGTATGGGGCGGGGTGTGTATGTGTGTGGGGCATGAGGGGCCCCAAGAAGCTCCTTGCTGGCTGGAGCTCTGCTAGCCTGCACAGGAAAAACCACAGTTTCCCACACTTGTCTCCTTTAAAAGAGAATCCATTTTTAAAGTTTGTTCGCAACCCTTTCATGTATTTTCGTGACCCACTTTTGGGTCGTGACCCATGGGTTGAGAAACGCTGGACTAGATGATGTTTGACGGTCCTTTCCAGCCCTACTTTCTATGATTCTGTAACTGAACAACAGTAAGAGGGAGACAGTAGTAGAGGCAGCGGTCAGAATTACATGTGCTGTAAGAATGGAAGAGAGGAGCTGGTTCAGATTGGGATCAAGATGCATCGGCAGCACTGTGCGTGGGAGTCCCAGGACTGTAATAACAAGAGATTCTGCAGATCACAATTGAGGGGCATTGGCAGAATGGTATTGTGTGCTTTTCCCCGCAGTCTGCTGGTAGGCATTATCTTCAGCCCCTGCACTTTCAGAAGCATCCATTTCCCCTACATCTGTTCGAGTGGATTTTTCCACTCTACTTATCTCTTTCCGTCTCCACCTGGCCCCACAAACAGGTTAGAGTCCTCTGTTTATACTATCATAACTATTGCCATAGCAACAGGCTATGATGTGCCCCAGGACTGAATGTGACGTACAGCCTTCCAGGGAAGGGAGAGGAGGCAGGGCTTTTTTAGGGGGAATTGGTTACATAACAAAGGAAAAAACCTGCTGTTCTGGACACTGGTCTCTGCTGGAGTAACACAGTTGAGAGATAATCTGAGGCAAGGGTATTGTCCCTTGTTCCTGCAATCTAGCTTTTTGCATGGAGGGAGGAAAAATCTCCTTCGATACTCTTGTGAATCACAGCTTTGCCTCCTTTGATCGTCCCTGTGATAGTCAGGGGCCACACTTCTCCTGTTGCAATCCTGTGTTGTGGCCTCCCGGCCATCCCATTTGCAGACTCTCTGGATTCCTCATGTGAACACATCTCATATGAACACCCAGCTGCTGGCAGCAACGAGAGAAAAGGAAGGGGAGGCACGAGCAGAAAAAAAGGCCTTTGTTGGGTTGTTTCAACAAGGCTCGTTCCCCTCCCCTGGGCCAGAGCAATGTCCCTGGGGCCAGGCTTCATTCATGGGGCCAGGGTAGGAGTGGAAACTCGGGACTGGGTGAGCCTGGGCACTGAATTTCACCTCATCCAGGACAAGGGGGGGGCTTTGGTGGAGCAGGCTGCCACGCCACTCTTCCCTCCGTGTGCCAGAGGACAGGGTCCTGAAGCACGCATTGCCCTGAAGAGGCACCCCAGCCCTGAGTCTGTGGGTATGTGTATGTGCACACATGTCCCCTGCCTGGCCATACACAGGTGTGTATGTGTGTGTAAGTGTGTCTCCTCCTCGGCCCTACATGGGTGTGTGGCCATCCCCTCCCTGGCCATAAGGAGGAGAAGTAGTGTGTGTTGTGTGTCCTCCTTGGCTGTAAATGGGGGGGGGGGTGCATCCCCTCTGGCTATACACAGGTGCGTGTGCGTGCATGTGAGTCCTCCCTGGCCGTACACGGGTGCGTGCGCCATATACCGGGGGGGGGGGGTGTCCCCCCACCCCCCCCGGAGCCATATACGGGAGGGGGTGGAGCTGGTGTGTGTGTGTTACAGGTGTGTGTCCCCATTCCCTCCCCGGCCATAGGGAGGAGGGGAAAGGGGGGTGTCCTCCTTGGCTGTACCCGGAGGTGGGGCGCATCCCCTCCCTGGCCCACACACAGGTGTGTGTGCATGCGTGCGTACGTGCCCCTCCCTGCTTGCAAACGGAGCTTACGTCACAGCACATTCCCCCTCCCTATTCCCCACGACTGAGCCGTTTAGTTCTTTCCCAGAAGCGCTGCTTCCATTCCTCCCCCCTTCAACGTCGTCACTTGGTTTCTTCCTCCTCTCCCCGCCCTCCGCGCGGTTTCCATGGCGACCCGCGAGGCTCCGCTCCTCCTCCCTCCAGCAGCGCGCTGCGTGGCCGCTGGGATGACGCGCGACGCCCGTGCGTGGGGATTCCGCCGGATTACCCGGCATGCCCCGCGGCAACATGGCCGCCTGAGCCCAGCGCGCGCGGGGCTGGGCTGAGCGGGGGCAAAGTTTGGGGTGGGTCCGACGCGGAGCCCAACCGGGCCGGAACCGGCCGCAAAGTCCCCGCGAGCCCGGGCGGGAGCGGGGCCCAGCCGCGGGTAGGGCAGGGAGCTCCGCCAGGTCAGCACCGAGCCCGGGGCCGCAACGGCCGGGGGGGGCTACTCAGGGCGCATGCGCGAGGAGCCAGCACTTGGTGGGCGAGGGGAGCCGGGATGGGGGATTAGAATGGAGCCAGGGGCAGGGGCCGGCATCCCTGATTGGTTCCCAGGGGGCGAGGGGGCAGGGCAAAGTGGGGCTGGTAGGGGCATGGGAGGGAGCCAAGCTGGAGTCCTGCAGGGCATGGGGAGGGGGGCCAGTGCCTCCTGGCAGGAAACTCTGCCCCCCTACCTGGGGAGCAGGGAAGGGCAGGGAGCCATCCTGCTCTGGCGGGGGGCCACAGTGGGGAAAGAGGGGGAGGCAGGAGCAAGGCTGTCTGGGTGTGGAAGAGAGAGGGGCTTCCCTGCTTGCCTAGAAACTCTCCCTGGTGTCACAGAGGCATGCTGTGGGTGGGGTTGCGAGTCTGAACAAGCTCCCAGGGGGCTAGGGGAAAGGGTTAGGCAAAAGCATTGCTGAGCAGGCAATGCAGAAGCATGTCTGGGTCTGGGCTAGAGCTTCAATGGGTAGGAGGCTGTGTGTGGGGAAGCTGTGAATGGGTGCATGCTTACAGCTGGGATTATGATCAAGAGAAAGGCTGTTCTGTTCGAGGAGAGCGCCAGTGAGAGAGGAATCTGTGAATCTGGTAGGGCCGAGAACTTGCTGTGTTGGGTTCAAGAGATGGCAGCTGGGATCAGCCCGCTGAAAAGCACAGCTCAGCAATGTGAGATTGCATCCCTCTTGCAAGGGCTTCACAAAGGTGCAATCCTGTGTTTTGCAGGATCAGAACTAATTCAGAGACAGCTGAACAAAAGGGATTACTCAGGAGGAAGAGGTGAATCCTCTGGATACGAACACTGCAGGGCAGGTAAGGACACTAGGAATGGGGTGGGGCTGCACCTGACTATGTTCCGGAAGTCCCATAGTGCACATGTGTGAGGCATGTTTCCTGCAAAGGGATCTTCTGCAAGTCCAGCGTATTAGAGTACTCTTCTGTTCTGTGAGGCCCCTGTTGCCTAAATGAAGTCCCCAGAAAGGATGGTAGAAGCAGAGGTGCTGATTAAGAAGGGAGCTGGCTGGTTGGTGGAATTCATTAATATACTGGGCACAGGAGACAGGGTGGTTTGTAGTGTTTTTTGTGCCACTTGAAAGGAACCTTTTAAAGCCCTCTTTTCCAGTGATGGAGGCCTAAAGCAAATGTGTGGGGACAAGACAATTTGAGCCTAGAGTTTGTTGCCTGATTAACAAATGGTCTGTCAAGTCAGAGTTGCACTGAGACCTTTCCTCATGATCTCACTCTGAGGGATGTACTAACCCAAATTGCATTCAGTAGTTGGTATACTAGAAATCAGTACCTTTGCTGCTATCTTTTAATTCAGTGGGGGCCAACCTTTTTGGCCTTTATGCCACCAATTAGCCCTTCCTGAGTGCCACTCCAATCCACCTTCTTTTGCCTGATCCACTGCTCTGTTTTCTGCTTCCTTCCTGTCTTCTGCTATGATGCTTATCCTCTCCTGATCTGCTGCCACTTGTACTCATGGTGCAGGTTGACCACCTCTGTTTTAGTTGATTCCCTGATGGCTGATGAAACTGCACTTCTGGGTTTTCTGTAGTAGAATTGAGAGCTTGAGGCAAAGGGCCCTTTGGTATTTGTTTAACTAGGAGTTGATCTTTGGCATGTCCTGTTTCACTTTCCCCTCAAGTCACTTTCAGTATAATGCCTTCATTTCCCTTTCTCTCTGTCACTGAGTCTGCAGAGAGCATTTGGTACCTGTGTTAAGCTGCATAACCAAACTCATACTATAAAGTTGGACCTTAGTGACCCAAGTGTTGCCTGCAACAGTCAACTTTCAGCTTCTAGCTCTGGAAAATTAGATGCCGGTTGCTGATAACATATTAGGAATATGTTTTGGAGGGGCCTCAGAAGCTTCACAGTGTAGCCTGGGTCTCTGTTAATGAGAATATTATGTGCTAGGACCTGTTGCCAACTCAGACTCGCTCACTGTATCAAAGATGGAATTACAGTCTTGTCCAGGGTATGTTGATTACTTGTCAGCCTCTGCAAAAGTCACTTTGCAGCTCTCAGATCCTTAGTATCTTTTACCACACTTTGGATGTGGTTCCTCTGAAATGTGTGGTAGCAGGAATTCATAGGGTCACAGGAAAGTAGGGCTGAAAGGGACCACGGAAGGTCATCTAGTCCAGCCCTCTGCTCAAGGCAGGGTCATCCCTGACTAAACCATCCTAGGCAAGTGTCTGCCCAACCTGTTCTTGAAATTTCCAGGAATGAAGAATTCACATCTCCTCTAAGTATCCTGTTCCAATGTTTAACAATTCTCACAGGCAGAAAGTTTTTCATAATCTCCAATTTACATTTCCTTTGCTGTATTTTGAGGCCATTGCTCCTAGTTCTGTCCCTTGTAACCACAGAGAAAAGGCTATCTCCATCCTCTTTATAATCATCCTTCAGGTATTTGAAGACTGTTACTAAATCCCCGTCCCTTAGTCTTCTTTTCTCCAAATGAAACAATCCTAATTTTTTCAACCTTCATACAGTTCTGAGAAGCATACTTTAATAATGTTTGTTATTCTCTGCTGGACTCTCCGATGTGTCCATATCTTTCTTGAAGTGTGGGACCCAAAACTGGACACAGTACTGCAGGTGAAGCCTCACTGGTGCCAAATAGAGTGCCAAATAGAGTGGCAATTTGCAAGAGGCACTCCTGTTAAAGGCTAGCAGTATGCTGGGTTGTATTTTTTTCAACAAGAGCATGCAATTGACTCCTATTGAGTTTATGGACTACTGTGACCCTCAGGTACTTCTATGTAATAGTGCATCCTAGCCAGTTGTTCCCCAGCTTGTATTTGTGCGTGCAGTTATTCCAACAAGGACTTTACATTTGTCCTTGTTGAATTTCAGGTGGTTGGTTGGTTGGTTGATTGATTTTTCTTTGGGACCATTTCTCTAGTTTATCCAGGTCATTCTGGATCCTAGCCCTACCTACCCTCCGGAGTCTGCATCTCTACCCAACCTGGTGTCATCTGCTAATTTGTGAAGCATGCAGACAGTCCCGTCATCCATTAATGAAGATGTTGTATGATTCTGGACCCAGGACAAACTCCTGGGGAACCCCACTTGATACCTTCTCCCAACTCGATACAGAGCCATTGAGGACTACTCATTGGGCATAATGATCCGAACGCTTATGTATCTACTTTTATAGTACTGTCATCTAGTCTGTACTTCCTTAGCTTATGAATGTCATGGGAAACAGTGTTAAAAGCCTTGCTAAAGTCAAGATGCATCACATCCAGTGCTCTCCCACTATACACAGAGCCTATCACCTTATCGTAGAAGAAGATCAAGTTGGTCAGGCATGACTTGCTCTCGGTGAATCCATTCTGGCTGTTCGTAGGAAGAGTTGCCTAGATCAGAGCTGTGTGACTGGTGGCCCATGAGTTGCATATGGTCTGTGGAGATTAACATGCAGCCCCCAGGCTCCCACCTGACTGCTGCTGCCCCAGCATTTCAACGGCTTAAGTGGCCAAACAGCCTCTCCTTCCTCTTGTTTCTGCTTCCTGCCTCCATTCCCGGGGGCAGGATGTGGTGAGGCCAGGCAGCAGAGGTGCTGTATGTATGGTTAGGGGGAATTTGGGCTGCCCATGGTGCAAGAGAGAAGCTGCATGCATATAGCTGAGAGTGAGTCTACACTGCTCATTGTCTGCACAGTATGAGAGGGCCAGGCTGTCTGGGCTGGGTGTGAGGTGGGAGGGCCCTGAGGGTCTACGGCATGTGGGCCCCTGGCCTTTCAGAAGTTGGACAGCACTGGCATAAATTACAGGATTTGCGGCATGTGGCCTTGCTTATGTGTGCTTTTAAAAAGTGGAGCAAAGACTAGCAGCTGCATAATGGTAGAATAAGCAGGGTCCATGAAAACAGGATCATCTGCTTTACTCAGTAGTCCTAGATACTTCTTCATTTAAAGAGGACTTTGTGCTTGTGAGGCCAGGAGGTTGACCTGCATTCTACAGAGGGGTTCAGCCTGGGAACCCTGAGATGAGCCCTTCAGCTGTAATCTATCTTGCTGTCTCATAAGGAAAGGATATTTAAGGTTGATGTGAGAATTCCATGCATTGCAACACTTACTGTTGTTTCATGGAACAATTTCCAGGCTAGGATCACAACTAATCTCCCTGTTTCTTCCCTTGCAGCTGAGGGCTGGCTGCTGCATCAGGAAGTGTGATAAGAACTGTGCAGTGCTGGTCCATTTCCCTCTGCCTCTCTTGTTCGTGGGCAAGAGTGCTGTGTACAGGCACAACTTGGGAAATCAGCTCTGGGATGGGTGTGGAGCAAGGGAAGGATTTACAGAGTAAGGAGAAGGGGCTTGCTTTGTTGTCTTGTTGGCTCACCCCGGTTTGAGAACAAGCTTAGCATCTCATGACTGAGGCTGGCAAGGACTGGGGTTGACCTGAGGGGGCAAAGTAACTTGTTATTTTTACTGGGCTAATTGAAAATTAGGAATTAAAACTAAATCCCTAAATTTGGATCTTCCTATTTCCCTGTTTGGGAGTGTTTTGTGGAGATTCCCCCCCGTCATATAACAATTAACACTTCGGTTTGTCACCTTTTCAATCCTTGGCATCTGCTGAGGCTACCCACAAGAGCCCAGTTAGTGCTAAGTAATGAGCCTAGTAGGTATTATGGATACCTAGGTACTAAGGACTGGAAAGAACTGAGCCCCTTCTCATGTTCTTTTTATACATGGGCCACCAAGGAGGTGTGTATGGGTCTCTGCCACTTTCACCGTTGCTCTAGAGATGAGATTCTCTTTCAGATTTCTGAGCCAGTCCCCCTCAGAAAAGACCACATCTGTAACTGGATTTTGAAGAATGTTACATTATTCATATCAGTGCCTCCTCTAAGCAGCCTGTAGAGAGGCCTTGACCTGAATGCCAAAGATAGCGAGTCTGTGGCAACTTCAGGATATGACTCCTTGTGGTATGCCCCTGTTCCCCGACTGCAAACTAAGGCTGATACTTCCAGTTTTCCCTGGGGAGTTGTGTGGACAAGACCATTAATGCCTGCGAAGTGCACAGTGTATGATGAAACACCAGAGTAAGGTCTACAAATAAATGAGAATACACTGAGCAGTGACTGGCCTACTACTCAGCATGAAGCAGGATGCTGATGTAGGCCACTGTCCAGCACACTCCGTAGAGTAGGGGCACTGATGCCAAGTAAAGCCTGAGTTGTCTCTGTCCTGTTTAAAGGGAGTGGTTGCTGTGGGTTCTCAGGGTTTGTTCTTGGGTTCTTTTACTTGACTGGTACTCTATCCATGACTTAAATGTATCCTTTCTACCTCCTTCTGCTTCATCCTCTCTTCCAGACTTGGTAACTGTTCTCTTTTTGGTCAGCGTGTCATTACATTGTCTTATTGCTAATGCACTTGGACACAGATGCTCCAGCAGCAGCAGCAGCTCACAATCTGCCTTAAATCTGGAATGATACGATATGCTATCTCTCTAGAGCATCCTACTGGGAGCTGTGCTTAGTGGATCACTAAGGCTCTCCATGCTGTTATGAAAGGGTTTAAGAACAAAGAGTTTTAATGCTGGGAATGCTTTCTTTATATGGCTCAGAGAGTGTTTCCTGCTGCTGTTTTTGAGGCGTGTAAGGTGCTGAGTCCTAGGGGGTACCCAGAGGAGAGGTGAAAGAGCCAACACACATTCCTCAGTTAAAATGAATTAACTTCTTTAAAGTTGATAGGCAACAAATTAAATAATTATTAAAAATATTTCACATGGTGCATAGTTAATCTGTGAAGCACACTACTACATAACAGCATTGAAGCCAGGAGCTTAATGGGACTCAAAAGATCAGTGAATGAGAACATTCTGAATTATTTTGGAATAAAATACTACATTTAGAAGGAATAATCACCCTCACATGTCAAGGAACGAATGAACATGTAACTAGTAGGGGTTAGGATGAAAGGGCATTTATTTTGTAATGGTGTGCTTTATTTTCTGAAGCATCTAGTACTGACCGGAGTAGCAGGCAACATACTGAATCATGTCTGATTCAGTCTGGCAGTTCCTAGAAGGTGCAAAACATGTTCAAGTGCTCATTAACTTCCTCTTTACGATCATTGCCCTTGGAAGACCCCTCTTGGTAGTCTTAGCCAGGGAACTGTCCAAGAAGATAATAACATGAGAGGGTTTTAAATTTTAGAGGGGATCCTTGGAAAGAAAGAGAACAGGATCTAGAAGCTGATTTTCTCTTATTCATGAATGGGTGCTGCTGGATATGTGTGTCAGGCAGGGGGACACCATTGCTCACAGCTTCTTGCAGGTGCTGTTTAGAGGAGAAGGAACGTATGGAGTTTGGCCTCTCCACGTTGCAAGCCGGCAGTGGACTTTAGTCCAAATGCTACTGGAAACCTTGTTGGCTAGAGGATGGAATTTTTCTAAGGAGATTCTAGGGAGATCTGACATGTTTTTATGCAAGCTTCAGTTTCTGTACTCTGCAGGATGCCTCCTTTATCTTGCTGTCCACCTCCCTCTGTGCTGAAGACCTAGCATAGAGCTGGCATTGCTTGTTTGTGAAGGGACAGGCTGGTAAGGGGAAGAGAATCCTGGTAAGTGGCAGGGAAGGATGTGTAAGAGGGCATTTGATGGTAATGTCTGCCTGAGTGTGATGGGAGCTCTCAAAGGCTATGCCAGAGTAGGAGGATTTCCAAGGCTGGCCACAGATTCTGAGTCCTGTGACATTTGTGAACACAGCACCCAGGGACTTTGCTGGGTACTTCCTCGGCATCCAAGGGCAAAAGTCAGCTATTTGTGTGGTTTGTGTGACTGCATTCGGTGAATAAATAGTGGCTGTAAAAGTCGCCCGATATCTGTGAAACGGAGGGAATAGAGTTGAAAAATGAAATGGCATAAGTTCAGGGTAGGGTTTCCTGCAGGACTCCCACTGGCTTCTAGGGGGCCTTGCTTTGGGGTCTGACTTGTGGCCACCACACTTCATGGGTGGTGTGGCGTTCTAGTTGGGTTGGTAGTGGAGGCCTCATAATGCTATGTATTCATGTTGCATTTCCAAAGGATCAGCAGATTCAGAGCCGTGGTCTCAACAACAAGTTCCTTTGGCCAGATTCTGTTTTCATTTTTTTTCTGTCAATAAAGTTCACTCATGGTTTGGCAAAAAACAGGATTGTGGAGTTTCTGACTGTACTGCATTTAAAGTCTCAACCTTAAAGTTTCATCAGTGTCATCCAGGTTTTCTTTAACATTAAAAGTTCTGAGCGCCGTACTTCAAGAGGGATGTGGCTAGCATTGAGAGGGTCCAGAGGAGGGCCACTCGCACGGTCAGGGGGCAGCAGGGCAGGCCCTATGAAGAGAGGCTAAAGGGCGTGAATCTATTCAGCCTCCACAAGAGAAGGCTGAGAGAGGACCTGGTGGCCACTTACAAACTCATTGGGGGGACCAGCAGAAATTGGGGGAGGCTCTGTTCCCCCAGGCACCACCAGGGTTTACTAGGAATAATGGCCACAGATTCTTAGAGAGAAGGTTCTGGCTGGACATCAGGAGACATTACTTTACAGTTAGGGCTGCCAGGCTCTGGAATGGACTCCCAAGGCGGGAGGTGCTCTCTCCTACCTTGGGGGTCTTCAAGAGGAGGCTGGATAGATATTTGGCTGGGGTGTTATGACCCCAGCACTTGTTCCTGCCCGGGGCAGGGGGTTGGACCTGGTGATCTGTTTAGGTCCCTTCTGACCCTAAGCACTATGAAAAGAAGAGAGCTGGGGTAGCACCTATGTTCTGGGGGTATCATATCTAGAGCTGTATAAAACCTCAGGTGAACTTGACTCTGGCATTTATTACAGATGAAGATAAGAGGCTTTTGCAAGGTAATTAGACAATTACTGTAATAAGTTTTCTTACCACTGTCTTTATATGTGCTGGTCTTGGTGACTGCCTCATGGCTCTTGGCCATAGAACTGGGCATCCATCGCTTCCTGTGTTCAGAATAATGTTTAAATACTCCTCTCAACCTAATCACCTAAGCTAGACTTCAGTCTCTGCTTTTGCTGTTCTTTAGCAGGGACTTCATTCCTGCCAAGTGGGGAAACTTCAACCGGTAAAGAGTTGACTGCATTTTCAAGTGGCCAGCAATTTCAAATGAACTAAAGTAGTTACAGCTGCTTCAGATGCCTTGAATTTCCCACTGCTGGTGTGTGGTGTTAAATCACTTTGTCTTATCTTTTAAATGTTTTTTCCCTTTCCTGTTTATGAGATGCCCACAAATGGTCTACTGTGAAATATACAAAGTATCATTGGAAAACTAGAAAGATGTTTCCTTTTAATTAGAGCTGTTGCAAGCAACAGTATTAGGTATGTGACTTTTAAGTTTACAGTGTTCTGTTAAGCTGCTAGAGCTTTCTAAACAGAAAGATGCTGGGTCACTAATGCATGAAAATGTCACAGCCTGCCTCCATGGTCATAGTGCAGTTTTTCAGGGGTCCAGTTTGTGGCTGTCTGAAAACTGAAGCTTTGTTCAGAAGGGTCTCAAGTTTTCACTGAGAGCAAAACCCTGTATTAGCAGGAGATGGTTAGTTTAATCTTTGCTTGGGAAATTAATTTGGGGAAGCCTCTTGATTTGATTCCTGAAAAAAAACCCAACCTAGCTGTTACAGGACAGCAGAATTCCTGTAGAGTGTTTTGTTAGCGTTGGCACATCTCTTACAGTTTCTTTGGTGTAGTAGGGTGTGGTGTAGTCAGGGCTCAAACTAGGTGGGGAGAGCCCTATTACTATGTAGCACAGTACATAATTTATTACTAGACTGACAACTTGCAATATAAACATTAGCCCAAGCATGATCTTGTACCAAAGCCCCACCCACGCGGGGAGCCAGGAGTCTTCCTGCCACGCGCCATAAATCGTTTATGGTTTGCTCATGCCAGTGTATTTGCGAAGCAGCTGTGTATTGGGATTAGCAGTTTACAGAGGGCCCATGATGGGCTAAATTAGGGTCTGTTGCCCTGATGATGAATGTTGGTAATGGAGTGAGTGGAATAGCAGAAGTGCTTCTCTGTAACGGAAGGCAATTTGTTCAGGAATTGGGGGGAGGGGGGCTGGGGGATGTCACTGGGAAGGGCCGTGAGCTGTGTTGACTTGGACTCTGAGGTTAGCAAGGTGCAACCCATTGTGCTGCTCACGAGCTGAGGTGGACTGCCTGATTGCCAGCTGCCTAGAGGGGTTGGGGAGATTGGGTTATTTGAGTCAGTTGGGTTATTATGTGGGATGCAGATGAGCTGTTCCTGCTCTGCAGGGTAGCGGCTCTCAACTTTTTCAAACTGGCAGCACCCCTTGATAAACTCGAGGAGCCTCTTGGAAAATGCCAGCTCTTAGGTTTCTCATGTTTATTTGACTCCAGAAAAATAGTAGAGCAATTCTTCTATTGCAACCAACTCAGAAAGACCATAGCAGCTCAGAATGTTAACACTACAGATTCCTATTTGAAAATTCTGGGTTTATCATATGAATCATGTTTGCATACCTAACAGTGTTTACCTTGCCTGATGCCCCAAATCACCCTTGAAAGGATCTCAAGGCATCCTGGTTGAGAATCACTGATATAGGGGCCGAGAGCCTAGCAGCCACTCCTAGATGCAGTTTTGCAAGCCTTAGTGTAGTGCATTTTCTCTGGGTTTGTTGCATGCGAGCAGATCCAAACATTTTTATGAAGCCACCTGGATATAAGCTCCCTTGCAGGAAAGTTTTACCTGGAGCACAGAAGGTGCTGTGGTGCTGGTTACAGTATAAGGATCCACACTGGAGCTGGACTCTGATTATTCTTTTCATTCCTTTTCTTGGCTATTCAGAGTTTTATATAGTGAGTTTCTCATGTCTGACTCACAAGAGGGAGGATTTTTATGCTGAAGTCCCTCCTGCCCCCTTTGATCCCTGGGGGTGCAATATGTAAATAACTTGTAAATGTGTTTGCACTGTCTGTCAGTGCCTGGCACCATGGAGCCCTGAAGTCAGTTGATGCCTCTAGGTGGTACCGTAGTATGTGGAGTACTTGGACCTGGCACCGGATGAGACCAGCCAGTATAGGTTAGGCACATGCTGAGCACTGGGTGAAGCCCCGTTGTCATGTAGCACAGAGAGGAGTAGGTCATTTTTAGCTGGTGGGTATCTCCATGAGCGAGTCCTTCCCTGGGTGGCTTGAATTAAGAATCTATGTGGAATGTGCTTCAGCAAGACCCTCTCCCCCTTCAGATATTACCACTGAGTACAAGTGCCTCCCAACTATACACTGCGATGTGTCCCTGCACCCAACAGGCCCTGCTGGGGTCAGGGACAAGGACAAGACAGATGGGCTCTGGTGCTACTGACTTCTAATTCTGTCACTTTGCAGGCAGCCTCTCAGTCTGTTTCACTGAGCTGCTGCACAGATGCCTCTCTGGAGTAGGAATGTTTTCCCCTGAGCTAGGTTCTTGAATTCAGCTGTTCGGAGATTTCTTAATTGATCTGCCTGTGCTTGGGGCCACCAGGTGAGTCATGGGAGGGGCTGCAGCTCTTAGATACACCAGAGCTGGCGAAAAGGAGCGGAACAAGTTCCCACCACACTCTGTGCCTTAGCCCCTTCAGGTTTGCAGTGATATGTTGGTTTGGGGAGTCCATGGTGAGGGCATGGCCCTCCACGCCCTTATGAACTCCTTTCTACCTTTCTAGTTTCTGTGGATGAAAATATTCAGTCTCCAGCCTCTGCTTGATCTTGTGTGCCTCTGCTGAGACCGCTGGAACCTTTTAATGTCAGATATATGTTATTGATTCTTGAGAAGTGAACTGAACGGAGACCTGTCGTCACACTGTCAGGCCCTACCAGCTCTGGCCTCCTTTTTATGAAGTTGTTTTTTCCCACTGAAATGTGTGTGGGCTCCTGAACATTTGGAGACTGCTGAAATTTGTCCGGTGGAGTGGGGGAGGGCCACGCTATGCCACGCCAATTTTAGTTTTGGGTGACTTTTCACTGAATAACCAGAGCAGATGCTTCCTCCCCTCATTTTAAATGGAACCCCCAGGCATATATCACATGGTAAGAGAGGGGTATAGGCATGTGATCATATTTCTAGCACTCTTGCTCCTCCTGCTTGCTGGTTTTTTTTGTTTTTTTTTTTATAGGACCAACCTCTCCTCTACCCTGGGGACACAGTGCAGAAGAATTGTCACCTATGTCATCCAGAGCAGATGCAGAGGTTTAATCGCAGTTCACTTGTCAAACTTGCCTTGAGGCCGTTCTACCCCAGGGTATGACTTTGCTCATGTGTTCCACAGTACCGCCTTAATCTTCTAGTATTGCTCCAAAGGGAGTGATCCAGGGCACTAGAAATCACAAACACTAACCAGGATGAATATTTAAGAAGAAGGAACCAAGGGTAGCAGAGGAGTGTGTTGTTTTTTTTCACCCCCCACCCCCCCCAGCCTGTTTGTCTCCTGCTATTTTTTCTCCTGCCCAGCTGTGTAGTAGGTTAGCAGTACGTGTCTGTTCTTATTCTTATAAAAGTAGACTTTGTTCTCTGGAGACTGCTAATCATGCCCCATGGGGGTGTAATCAGTTATAAGGTATTTAATACAGTGCAGGCGGGAACAGGCCGCCTGGCCAGGCTGGCAGATTGCAACACTACAATTATAAAGGGCCCTTTTCCCCCATTCACCCGCCCACCAGTGGCAGGATGAGGGCTGCACCTTGAGAGGGTATTACACATCTGAAAAAATAAATGTTGGATGGGGGAGGGAGAAGGGAAGCTGCAGAGACTCTGCCTGTTCCTGGAAGCAGGAGAGGGAGATCTGAATGCTTGCAGATTTCAGCCATTGCAGCTTGCACCGTTGAGATGTGGGAGTCTGGGAGCAGCTGGAGTGAGGATGGGTTGCTGGGGATGGCCCTTGGCAACTGGTAGCAGTGGAAGGGGCTTCCTTCCTCTGCATGAAAGCTGAGTTAGGTTTTCTTGGTGCGCATGTGGTTGGTGCTGAGGAAGCACTGTCTTCTACTCCCTGTAACTTAGGTGCTTCTGTACACCCTACTGGGTTCCTGCCTGCATCTGGAGGGCTTAATATCTTTATAAATCCCATCCTTAGTGCCACTATCTTGTGGGGTCCATGTAGGTGGGGAGACCCCATCTAGTGTGGTGTTGTCTTCAAACACAGAACTGTTCCTCGCGGTCTGCTTTTTGGATCTTTAAGAGGAATGCGTGAGGCAAAGAGAGACTGTCCTGAAACCATCTCTGAGCCCCTTTCTCCTAGGGGTGCACTGCCCTCCTCTGCAGCCTGCCATTGTCCATAGGTGAATGTCCTCTTCCTCTTTTCCAAGCTCTGCCTCTAGTGAGCGCAGCTCATCTGCCACTTAATTACCACTGCTATACTCTGGATCCTCTGGGATTAGGGATTAGTAGCTCTGCTCTTCCCTCTGCCAGGTTCCAGTTCTGCTGCAGGGATGTGGTAGTCCCTGAGTTCTAGTTGGGGATAGTGCTGCTGCTTAATAACCTCAAGAAAAGGGTGAGAGAGCAATAGCTTCCTGGCTAGGGAGCTAGGGTGCATTTGTAACTCTCTTGAGCCCACTGAGGCTCTGTGAGAAGATTGCCTTGCACAGAGGTTACCAGGCACCTGGGATCTTTGTGCTCTGACTGGCTTCTGCTTGTTTTGGCACAAGTGACTATGTGGTGCACTGACAGGGAGAAGGAGGCATCTTGTATAACTGAGCACAGAGCAGTTTCTCCCTCCAGATCCCCTTCACTTTTCCTGCCCCATTGAGGGCAGAGAGTTGTTTCATACCTTGAGACAAGTTTGCATGCAAGACCAGACTCTCAATAAAGGGAATTAAGGTCTCTTGCAAGAAGCTGAAGGCCCCAGCCTTTCTCAGTGGCTTCGTGCCCAAATGCACCCATTGGCTTTGCACCTCTGTTGAACTCTGCCCGTTCCTGTCACCAAGACTCACTTGCAAGGTTGTCCATTAACTTACTTCTAGGAGGAGGAGGGAAATGCCCTTCTGGGGCTACTCCCCAGCTCTGTGACTGGCTCTGGATGTTACTTGCGCACAGATGGATTCTCAACTCCGTGGCTTGTATTTTCCCTTGTTAACGTGCCCTATGCTGGTTGTTTTGCCCTACAGCTCTGGGAAATACGGTTGCTCTTGCTGTCCCTTGGCTAGTTGGGCTTGTGGCCAAGGCAGGGCTCGGTGGCCAGGCTGGTGGGTATGAAGGCAGCCGGGCGGGTGCGTGGGCTGGCCCGCTTGTTCGTGCCGCCTGCCTTGCGTGGAATGTGGTGTGTTTGCCTTTCTCGGGCTGCGGTCGCAGGCCACATTCCTGCGCAGCGAGTCAGCGCGCAGCAGGCGGCGTGCTGTTCATGCCCTGCAGCTACATGCTTTCAGCTCCACATCAAAGGTGTGTTTGGTGTGTAGCTTGTGCCATTCCTGGCCACACCTGGAGGCCTGCAGGCACGGGAAGGGGAAGGGGGGGCGGAGCTGGGGCTGTGCGCTCAGACGGCATTCAGGATTCAGACTTCTCGCGTGTGCAAGCGCAGCAGCCAAGTCTCTGCTAAACCACACGAGGAATGCGGCAAGAGTGCGGAGTGGCACGGAGTCACTCCAGGGGCATGTCCTAGCAGCAACACTGCCTTAATAGGTGCAGCAAAATAACTCGAGCCTGCTGCCTCTGAATGATCTGGCTGTTTGCTTGGATGTGTGCATCGGGGGAAGGGGGGAGTTAATTTCTAGCAGTAAAGCCAGTTAAGGTTGATTCGTTCCCCTGCAGGCTCCAGCCCAAGTGGCAGATGATTGGGTGGCTCATGCCATCCTGCGGCACTTGGTACAAAGTGCAGATGAAATAGTGCAAGGAGAGAGTTGGAGAGGCTCCAGAGCCTTTGACCCATGCAACTGATCCTTTAAGTCAGAGATCTGAATGTCCCATTGCCATGCATCCAATCTCCCTAGAGGGTAATTTTTTATTTATTTTTTTTTTTAAATGGGGGTTTGGGTCTGTTACTCCTGCCTCTTTCTGTTGCTCACATCTGAAGCAACCAGTTCCTTGGTAGCACCTCCAGGACTGGAGGACAAACAGTATGAAAGTTGAGTGATGACTGTAGTTGCGGGGATGCAGACATGTGATACTGTGACCCTCTTCCTAGCATCCTGGGAGGAGCAGGCATGTGGCAGCCTGGCCATGTAAGCCATCTGCCCCAGCGAGGCCTAAGACTTCATTGTCCTGGGGTGGGGGGTGAATTCTGCCATGGCCTGGAGGAGCAGTCTGATTCCAGTGGGACTGTGGTCATGGCTTTTGGAGAGGAAACAATAGGAAACACACTTCCTTTTGGTGTATCGTCTGTCCTGGGTGAGACTCTTGGTCTCTACAGTTCCCTTCTTGGGAACTCCCAGCTGCCCCAAGGGCTGTGACTGAAATCCAGGCCAGTCTCTTTCAAAGCAAAGCTGCTGCCATCTACCATAGGCCTTTCTTGCTCCCAAGGTGCAACAGGCTTTCTGGAGCACTTCAGTTTGCCAGGGTAGTTCTTTCTTCCCCCCCTAGCCACAGTTTCCAGATCTGTTGCCCTGTGCCAGTGGCACCCAAACTTCTTGCTCTGCATGCCAGATCCCATGTATGAAGTTGGTTCACTGATCTAGTGAGTGCTGCCATGTTATCTGGCCTCTGGTGCCCCCCATGGCTCTGGAAATTTAGCAATAGGGGAATGGTAATTAGCACTGCCACTGATCCCCAGCTCCCAGCTGCCAAATTTTCTGGAGCATATGAAAGCCCCACAGGCTGGATGACAGCTCCATGGGCCAAATCTTGCCAGCAGGCCAGAGGTTGAGCACCCCTGTGCTTCTGGTGCTGATGTTCACTCACGTTGTCCCTGTTGGTGTGTCCAGTTGAGTGTAGTCCTAGTCGAGTATGAATTATTGAGGTGGCAGGGACAAGAGCGCTCTATACGACAACATGTGGTTTTCATCATAGGACTCTCATCTGAGGCCTTCTGATCAGAAAAGGCCCCAGAAATCATTCCCACTGGGTTCTCTTCTCCCTTGCACTCTGTCACTTGATTTGTATCTCTTGTACCTCTGGTCTTTAGGTCTTCTTAAGTTTGAAATAGCTCTCTTGGATTCTACAGAATGCTTTTGATTGACCCTGTGACCATGACTAGCTGTTGTGCATTTTGGCTTACTCCTTGTTTGCTGTGAGAGAGGCTATTACTTTCATCCTTGGGGGTTTTACTATAGGAGTTGGTGCTGTTGTGTGTCATTCGTCTGTCTGTCCATCCTCCTCCCCACTTTCAGGTAGCTGGGAGGGTTTTGCAGGGAACTGAAGTGAAAGGGAGATGATATTGGCCAGGGAGTGGGAAGAATGGTTCCTTTAATTTCCCATCGGTCAGTGTTAAAGAAAAGTTGAAGATAGATGTAGCCAGTTCTTAAATTCAGAATCCAGGCTCCCTTGCACCTTGTGTCAGGGGTTGCAGGGTTTTGATCCGAAACTTCCACATGAGACAGCTGCTCCTTACAGTTCAAGGGTTTTTGGTGATATCTTTTATTGGACCTACTGTAGTTAGTTGGGAGAGATGAGCTTTCAGGCACGAAGTGCCCTCTTTCCTCAGTTCACTTCTTCATTTTGTGCCCAACTTCTTTCCCAACTATACAGTTTATCCATTCAGTAAAAGAAACATGAATGCATGTGTGCACACGTGTGCTCTGTTAACCCCCTTTTCCTCCTGTATTTCCTGTACAGTTGGTACAATATTCCAACTCTTGTGATTCAGGCAGTGAACAGCTCTCAGAAAATAGCTACAGCTCCCCTTTGTGGCTAATGAGGGGAATGGAGGGAGCACAGTACAGACTGGACTCCGTTACCTATGGTTTAAATAGGGACTATAGATTCTTATTACCTGGATTAGCTTTTGTGACCCCCCCCTTTGTTCTTACGAGTGTAATGCTCATTTGCTTTTCTCTCTTAGTGCTGCCCCATCCCCCATCTATCGATCTGTCTCTTCCCTCTACCTCCCTTGTCTTTTGTATTCTGATTTCTCTCCTTGTATTCTACTTTCTGCATGTCCTTTCACAGTATGTGATCGAGTGAACTTGTATGCACGAATATTTGTGCACTTGCTTATTTGCTCACATGCACTTTCTTTCTATATTTGATCTAGTTTGTGTATAAAGTTGCATATCTGCAACCTACTGCCAATCAGGGTAATAATCAATATGTTGTCCCAAGCCCTGGTGTTCCAGGAGGGTTGCTGTGGTTCCTTTATCCTTAGCAGATTCTGCAGCCCACAGTTGTGGACTTTGCAGGGCCCTGTGTGTGGCTGCTGGATGAGGCAGAAAGAGCAAATGAGCAGCCTGCTTCACAAGTTTGGTCAGCACAGCCCTCTCAGCAAAATAACCCCATCCCATAGACGAGCACTGGACTCTTAGTTCCTTGAATGTGTTTTACAATATGGCACTGAACTGTAAAACGGCAGCCTGCCTCCTTTAGGAGCCATGGGGCCTGAAGCCAGCCAGCCAACCTCTCTTCCAAGTTGCAGCAGCTTTAAGGATGCTGTGTGTGAGGAGGGATAGGGAGATCAGCAGGCAAGCGGGCAATGGGGGCTTAATGTGCAGCAAGGCCTGCAGTGAGCTCAGTCAGGGAAAGGAGGCTGTGAAGCAGCTCTTGCTTTTTGAGGAGGCTGAGGACTTTTTTCACTGCTGAAGCAGGTATAGATTTAACCTCCTTGTAACTAACAGGCATGAACTGTCTTGGTTGGCAGGGGGGAATCACAGGGGAGACTAGGCATTTAGCTTTATGGCCATGTCAGCTTGAGCTGCAGGGCCTGGTGTTGCCCTTGGCAAGTTGACTTCATGGTCAGCCTCAAGTGCGAGGTCTTAATTGCAAAACTCTAGAGCTGTTGGTTCAAAAATTATACCTTTTATTAGACCAACTAAGAAATTGCAAAAAAAATCTTTTTCTGCAAGCTTTCAGGTATATGCGCCCTTCCTTAGGCTCAGGGAAAATTAAAGATAGTAAAAGTCCCCATAGGTAGAAAATAAACTTCATTTTGCACAGAAGTCTTCATTTTAGCTCTCCCCAGCATGAGGTCATTAGGTATTTGGTGGTTAAAAATCCTACCCTGGTTCTAGCTGTGCAGGCCGGCCCCTGAGCTAGACAATATCTGTGAACTTCAGCACAGCCATAGGAAGGAGGGCTGTGCAGCTTGATGCTGCAGGGAAAGTGGGCAGAATGCTATCATTAGTAAGGAATGGGTCTGGGAGGGGGGTGGCACAACTTTTGGAAAGGGGGCAGACTGCCTTATTGTTTGATGTTCACTTTATACTGCTGTCCTGGTAGAGGAAGCAGTGTCCTCTGCTCTTTAGGGGAGGGAGAGATTTACTCACGCCTAGGAATGCAGCTTGCAAAAAGAGGCTGAGTGAGCCTACAGTTGCCCTTAGCTTGGGCCTGGGGTGGGTTGTGGCTGTCTCAGAAAGTGTCCCCTCAGCAACTGAGCTGGGCTGGAGGCTGAGAGAACTGTGGGTGGCAAACTGGCTAGTTGACTGCAATGCCAAAGGGATGCACTCTGGGTCTCCACCCCGCTACAGTGACCGGACCGCCCTGCCTCTAACAGAGCTGGGGGCAGGGGAATTCTGTGCGTGCTCTGACCTCTGGCTTGGATCTGAATTAGTTAGGCCCAGTGTACTTTTTCTTCCTTGTTCTGACCACGTGGCCTAGAGAAACTATTGCTTCCAGCACATAGGTCAGCCTGCTCTGATCCAGGTGAAGTGCTGTGCACTGTGACATGGGTGACCTGCACTTGTACCAGGGACAGCAGTGACCATGGACCAGATGGTGGAAGGCTGAGGGGCTATATGATCACATATAGGGGCATTTATAGACATCTTCATTAAACAAGTGTTAAAATTCCCTCGCCACCATTTTTCAGCACAAAGACACTGATATGCATGATGCTGGAGTCTGCTGGAGCATGGTAATTACCATGTTCCAGCAGACTCAATTAATCAAGTCTGCTCTGACATGCTGTAATTACAGCGTGTCAGAGCAGCTTTGCTGTATGTGTATCGGTGCTCATGGTGCCAGGGTGACTTCACCATCCAGCATTAGTAAGTCCGTGAATAAAGAGAGGCATGGATGCAGGTAGCAGGATGAAGAATGGCTACCCTGTTCCAGTGAAGGATTGGGCAGCAGCTCCACTCCTAACTTCCACAGGGTGAGAATTGCAGGATGTGGTCACTGAACAGGGAAGGCTTTTGTGGAAGCTCAGGGTCAGCTTTGTATTCCTCTCTTCTAGTTTAATGGGCTTTTTGCTCCTGATTACACCTAAATTTCTGTAAATAATGGCCTTCCTTTCAGTACTAGTTGGTCAAGAGCTGTTACAGGCTGTGCTTGAGGAGAGCTTTCATAAGCAATACCTGGGCTAGATGGAGGAGAGGGAAGGCATCTCTATCCAGGGACTACCCTGGCACTATTCTTACATGGCCCCAAACTGGTAGATTTTTGCCGCAATTTGATTTCAGCTGCAAGCTGTGTTCTCAGTGCTATACAGAATATGGAACATTCCTTTCCTAAAAAGCTTTTTGTGATGGATGACAGAGAGGATGGCTCTGGTTTCCATGGCAATGCTTTTAAATTTGACTATGCCACCTAGGAAATGTAGGACTTCCAGCTGGCTGGTGTTTGAAGCTCTTTCAGAAGGAACAGGGAGTGAGGTCGTGCCGTGCTGGTTCTCATCTGCTGTTGGCCAGTGCTGCTTCTTCCACTGGGTTCTGGAGAACAGGGGAAGGGAACATTCCCCTGGGGCCAAAAATGGTGTCTGCCATGTGAACTCTGCAGCTGGAATCGTGGACATGCACTTAATTATTCAGCCCCAGATGCAGCTGTAAATCCACACAATGGCTAGGTCTGTGCCATCCTCTGCCTCGCATCTCTGACCATCTGTTGGTGAAAGGGTAATTAAACCAAAACAGTTCTTACTGCAATTGAACCCTAGGAGCAGAGAGAACTGAGCCTGACATAAACATCCTTCTCCCAGTAGGAAGTTAGAATTGGGGCTGTATTTTTCACTTATTTAAAATATGAGAACATTTGACTCGGTGCTGCTCGTTTATCTGCTTCTCCCACGTGTGCTCGCCCTCTCTTCCCTCTTCCTTCCCTCCCCTCCCCCCCAACCATGTTTTTTCTGGACACAGGTGTGTGAGTCTATTCAGTGGAAATCACAATGCAACATTATGCCTGCAACTTAATTTCCAGAGGTCAGTTCCCCCGACACTTGTGACTTTTCCATATGAAGCTTCCTGCAAATACACTGCAGCATGGTGTGAGCTAGAGGTGAAAACACTGGCAGAGCCCACTGTGTCTTTGATCCATTCCCAGCTCTGCCACTGACTTGTTTTGCAGTTTTTTGTGCAAGCTTCCTGTGCCTCAGTTTCTCCACCTGTGAAATGGATCTAGCTTTTGCTCACCTGGATGTTGGGTGGATATTGTGAACACAGATCCATTAATGTTCAGGCAGTCAGAAAGGAAATGCTGTTGAAGAGAAACATGTTCTAAATTGTAAGATACTAAAGATGCTGATCTGAGGTAAGGATAAAACACTTGATCCATTGCCAGAAAGGAAATGCATCATTAATAGGGCTGAGCTTTTAATAGCACGGGTTGGGAGAAATTGTAATTTCTTCTTTCCCAGCAACTGCTGCTGCTGTATCCCATGTGCCTATCTAGGATATGTTACCTGGGGGCCAGAGCTTCAGAGTGGACCAGTCCAGCCAACAGCAACCGAAGACATTGTAACTGCTTGTAACTTTGCAGGATAGCTGTCATGGATGAGAAAGAGTTGCTTCTAAGGGCACCTTAGGAGGGAAGGACTTGGTCTTTTGCTGAGACCCTTCAAGGGAGACAGTTTTTTAGTGTTTCTGCAACTGCATTTTGGACGGATTTGGAGGGAAATAATGATTCCAGATTTATTGGTTGTCTTCAGGCCAGTGTGCAGTGTTGGGAACAGAAATGGGTAGCTGTTACTCCCTTTTGCCAGCAGAGGTAGGCTGGCAGAGGTGGGGGATATCGTGTCACCCCATTGTGCTTAGTAGGGTGCTGCCTACCTGAGCCAGGGGGTAGGGAAATAGGTTTTAACATCTGGTTGATTTTTATGTTGATAGCAAAAATGGGTTATCAGTAAATTACTCATGGGAGACTCAGGCCTTCTTCACACACAGCTTCTGAAGTCCGTTTAGCTTAATCAGTAAAACTGTTGTATGGATAATTAGCACGTCTCTTGTGCAGGCATCCTTAGTTCAATTTTGAGTGCTTTGATATCAGTTCATTATGGGGTGCCCTCTAGCTGAATTGGGAGTGCCCATGTAGGAGGGTTACACTGATTTACCTATGTCGATTTCCAAACCAGATTGGGTGGATTAAAACACCATGGGTGTAGGCGAGACCATGTTGGGGGGAGCTGCTCCATTTCATTAGGTATTGAATGGAGTGCAACATTGACCAGAGCTGTGGTGCCCCGGGATGAGTCTCCTATTCTGTGGCATTGACAACCCCTGCAACAGTGTAATGGTCCTTTGGGTCCCTGATATCATTATGGGGTGAGTGACATCTTGGGCTGTGGGTTTCAACAGGGCAGCTGGTATGGATTGCTGGGGATTAGATCATGTTTATTGAATACCTTTTATGGGGGCTGAGAACACTGGCCAAAATGTAACTGTTCTTGCTTTTTGTGCTTCAGTGCTTCATTTTGGATTCCAGATCCCAAGAAGGCATTTTATAGGTTACTCTTTCTCCCTCCCATATTTGCCCCCAGAATACAAGAGCTGGCAGAGCCCTGGGGAAGGAGGTTCCTGCTTAATGGCTTGTTTAAAAGCTTGTGCAGTCACTTTCTTGCTGCTCTCCAAGCTGCTTGCTTGCTGTAGCTCTTGCCTTGCTGCTCACAGAGTGTGAGGAGTTAGGGCACTGCCCTAACACCCCCCTTGGGTTTTGCTAGCATTTACTTAGGACATGACCTTGTGTCAACACTTGATTGTGCTTGTGCTGTCAGTGCCCCAAGTCCAGTCGTCTGGAAGTGCTGACCACTCATCTGACCCCTGTGAGCTATTTCCTAAGAACATGTGAAATGCTAATGCATCTCCCCTTAAAGACGTGCAACAAAGCTGCTAAATGTCCTTGCTTTATTGCTGCTGCTTCTGCCTCAGGATGCTTCCTTAACTCTGCCTATAGAGCAGAACTGTAGGAGCACAGATACCAGGAGGTTTTGTTTGGGGAAGGGATAAAAAAACAGGGGACACAAATATGTAGTGTGTGTTTGGGGGAGGGAATATATGTAAACCAGAGACTTGCTGTCAGACCACCTTGGAGGTCTGTAGGGATCACAGCACAAGTTCAAGTAGGCTTGTGCTGCTCTCATATTTGCCTTCAACCAACATGTTGTACAGTAGGAAGTGACCCAGATGATTTGGTAGATGACACTTCTGTCTGAGCAACTCTTTGGGCAATATTAGCTGGAGTCCTTAGAGAGCGAGGCAATTAGTTGCATTAGTCTAAGTCAGGCAGAAGGCAGGGTAGATGTACATCTTGTGGACTAATTAAATTGGAGATGAATCAGCATCTGATTAAGTGACTGTTGCTCATGAAAGCTTATACACCTCTGATTCAGTTTATCCATAAAGTGCATGTCTACCTTGCCTGGAGCTGTTAAAGAGCCTTTAGTACTTCTTAAAATTAGGGTGCTAGTGCTGCATGTCTGACTACATCCTAGCTTGGATATTTTCTGCATCACTTATATTCACCCTACCTTTTAGTTGGATATCAGGTTCTTTGCCTCTCATCCTAACCTGTTGTATAGTGGTGCTGTGAGCTGCTGTTCAGCTGGAGCTACATTTCTGTAATGTATGGATGCAGTGACTTCTGAGCACAATTGAAGTTTATAAAGTGATTCAGGATGTAAAGTGCTGTTGAAACCAAAACCACAGTAAGTAACAGGATAGGTGTCCAGGGAACTGGAGTGTGGCTGAGCTGAAGAAACAATCATCTTTGTTTTGGAGAGCAGCTCTTAGTAGCGGCCAGGCTTTGCCAGGCATCCTGGCTGTTTGATGTTAGGCTGCCCCAGGAACAGCTCTTTAATGAAAGACTGCCTGAGGAGGAACCTGGATTGTGGTGAAATAGGGCATGGTTATGAATGTCAGATACCCTATGGTGCCTGTTATATTAGCCTTCCTGACTGCCTTGCTGGATCAAAAGAGGTTTTTAGAAAAGGAGACGGGAAGCTAAAGCAAGGGGCAGCCCCTCATGCATGGTAGCCAGGTTTATAGTTGTGAGGAAGCTTTAACTCCAAAGTCATGGCTATTCTGCCAAGGCTGGGAAGAGGGAAAGAAACTGAGCTGTCATGAGCTTTACAATGTCCCAGAAGTTGTTGGCTGTGCTAGGCTGGCACTTGGTGGCTGAGAAGCCAGGGTCTGCGCATCCCTTTTGGGAGAGGGAAGGGTTATAAGTTTGAAAGACGTCTCCCCCAGTACTCTGTGTAAAGGGAATGAATTGCTGTTACCTCAGAGTCCTCTGTCCCTCCACATGTCTGGAGGGAGGGGTTTTTTGCTGCTG
>NW_005842763.1:374447-382510 GCF_000455745.1 Alligator sinensis
GAACCTGACTGCTGGAAATCTTGGAGTTGTTGCTGCACGTGATTTGTCCCAGTCTGTTTTCATCTGTTAATGACCTCTGGAAGGGAATTTGAGCTGTTGCAGGTGTTAGCTTGGGAACAGGAGGGTGATGACTCTTGAGAAGTATTGCTGCTGGGAGGTGGAGAGGGCAGGTCCAAGGGACAGAATGAGCCAGGCCTCTGACCAGGAGCTAAATCCTGCTATGATGTTGGGTTGCTGTGAGCTGCTCTGGCTGGCAGCGCCAGGACCACAGGCTGCCTCTGACACAAGGTTGCTGACCGCTTAATGAACAGGGGGCAGAGTTGGCCTGTGCTGTGCACCCAATTTTAGGGGCTTGTTCTCTCTTCTGCTCAGCCCACCCTTGCTCACATAGCCCCGTCTGCTCACATGTGTGAGCCTCCCCTCCTCTGCACTCCACTCTGCTCTAAGATGAGGCCTCCTCCATAATCTTAGGAAAGTATCCGAAGGGAGATCCCAGGTATCGTGTGCATGGGGCCTCAGCTGTGGTGTTGCTGCCAGCAGATTCAGAAAAGTCAGCAGCCTGAGCTTATCTTGGCCGGGCTGCTTTGCTGGCTACAGTCTTACTGCAGTAAGACAGGTTGCATGCAAGTGCTAGATAGGGATATAGCTGAGGGGAAAGGTGCAACCCTGCCATGATTCCTGAAGCTGTCCTGCTGTAGGGTAGCAGCCCAATGCCTTGGCAGGGTGCTGCTGGCTCCAGCCCTGGCATGTGGCTGTGTATTGCTCCGCGCATGCCCATGTGCACTTGCATGTGTCACTGATAGGTGCCTGACACTGAGTTTCCTTTCTCATGTTTCAGGAGTCGTCGGCCAGATGCTGCTAGATGCCGGCAGGCGAAAAGTAGACTTGCAGACAGGAGGACACCGATGTTTGGGTGCGTTGTCACTTGGGATCTGTAAGTCCTTGTTCTGACGGAAAGTTAGCCAAGGATGCTGAATTGCTCTAGTAGTGATCTCTGATTGTGGGGGTGGGCCGGGGTGGGCAGGTGTGTTATGAGTTCCAGGGGTGTGGTGGAGGGAAGTGCAGTTGTCTTTCTCCCAACCCATTGTATAAGGCAGATGACCTGAGATGGAAGGTCGTGGATGCCAGGAGGGGAGGGAGATTAGTCATATTGAGACTAAGGAGTTGCCTGCAAAGAGATGGCCAGACCTGGAGCTTGTTCATTCTGAACACTCCTGGGTAGATCCCTGTGGGCCATTAGTATCAGATCTCCTGAGGGAACTCCCTCTGTAAGTCTGGTAGTAGCTGTGTGGTGCTGGTGACTTCAGCAGTTGCTTCCTGCTAGCCCAGTGGAAGTGGCATCGATCCAGTGTGCGTGGGAGGGCGCCTCTTTATGGCTGAGTAGGTATGAGCTCTGTTGAGAGTTAACTTGCTCTTGTGCCCTGAGGGAGGTAGCTGTGTTGTTGTGAAGCTGCCTTTCCTGTGGTAGTCAAGGCCTGAAGACAACATGATAGTAAGGAAAGGGGCCAGCCCGCTTGTTGGGGCAGGGCCGGTGCCAGGGTGTCTCTTCAACTTGTTCCAACAGAGCTCAAGCTGTGCACAGTCCCTGTTGCCCATGTGCTCCTTTCCCCTTCTGTCTGGCTCTCCCTCTGTGCGAGTGCAGATGCTTTCTGCCTCCTTGGGCTAGGTGCCAGAAGCAGGGGAGGTTGGCTTTAGGCAGGCATTGGGAGAGGGAGGGCCCAATGGATTTGCTTCAGTGATGGTGGCTGTGGGGGAAATGGCTTTCTGCCTGGGCTTTTGCATGGTTGCTGTCCTATTCCCATACCCTAGGTTCAATAGTTGCCATGCTGGGCTTGGTCCTTTAGATGAGGAGGGGTGTCTCTCTCTTTGGATTTGTATCATGCGTTTGCTGGGGGCTGCTGCACCTGGGAGCTGCCTGTAGAGATACAAGCTACAGAAGGCAGTATCCCTTCTTGTCCTGAACCAGGCTCTGTAGAAACTGCCATTGCCGCATCAGCTAATGGTAGATAATAAGTATGTTAGCTAAAGGTCTCTGCTGTAAAGCAGTTGGCAGTGGAATAGTTACCTTTGCCAAATCTGCCATGAGGAGGTTTCAGAGGTAACCACCCACCAAGGTAGATGGGGGAAGATCTAGTTGGAGGGGTCCCAGTCCTGGGAGAGGTTTGCTTTTGACCTCTGTGGAAGCAGGGATGGCAGACACTTGGAGTTCTTGTTTTAGGCTCTGTGGAAAGCAGAACTGCATCTAGGGCATATTGAGAAGGTGCGTCCGAAGGGCTGAAAATGTAACTTAAATGCCGAAGCATAGGTTGTGCTGTTCACTTTCCACTTGGGGCCTCCAGCCTGGTGAAGAGATTCTCCAAAGCCTGCTAGGGTCTGTTTTTCCCTAGACCCCGCTTTTGAAACTCATATTCACTTTATTTAAAATAAGGGTCAGTGGCTGACTAATAACAGGTGCACTCAGACTGTGGATTGAGGTGGGGAAGTGAGGGATCCTGGCCTTCTTTGGCTTTCTCTTCCCGGTTGTCTGTGTATAAGCATTGAGCTCTTCCTCACAAATGAGGTTGCACTCTTGTCCCCCTCATACACCTCTACCCCAGACAGATGCACATGGATAGTGCAGGAGCTGGGCTGTTGCCAGGTATTGGGGCTGGAGTGTTATGGGACATACAAATGTATTCTGTGATGGTTGTTAAGCTTTCTTTGTGTTTTTCCCCACAGAACATCCGAGTGAGGCTTTGAATTGGAGCCCAGGCTGGTAAGTGCTCAGCTTGTCATGGGCTAGAAAGATGGCTGTAGGGCTTTGAGATGCCTGCACTTGCTCCTAGTGGCTGGGAAGGAGTTAAATGAAGGAGCGCTCCAGGTCACTTGGCTGGTGGCATGGCTAACAATTGGAGCTGCTGCACTCCTCTCCAGGAAGGAGAAACACCTGCCCCATAAGCCGGCCCATCTCTCAGCTGATGTGCCTTGGGTCCCACAGTGGGCTGCATGGTGTGTGGGCCCTGGTAGTCCCCTCTGAGCACCTCTGGGAGTTTTGTAGTATAGTAGTGCTCAGGGGCACTGATAAGAATCGGGACCCTGGTATGTTGGTTGTAAACCCAAAAGTGGGAATGATCTGTCTCCAGCTCTCCTTTCCAGCAGGCTGAGACAAAGGTGGGTCTCCATGGATTTGACAGGAGAGGGGATAAAAGTTAAGCAGATAAGGTCAAAGCAGGTGTTTTATGCATAGTGCGGGAAGAGGCTGAAGGGGCCATGTGGGATCTTCTGTGTTGGGGACAGAGAGCAATATGTTAAGAGACTGAGGTTGTTAGGCTTTGTATAAACAAACGAATTAGAGCCATGTAGCACCAAAGCACCGTACAGAGAGGTAACAGTTGTTACCCCAGAGACCGCAATCTATGGGCATGGGCAGATGAACAATGACTTGTTTGAAACAGAGAAGACTTACTATTAAGGAGTGTGCATCAGCTACCGTGGTGTAACTGTTTCCACTCCTAGCCCACAGTGAGTGCAGCTAAATTATGGTAACTTAACCCTGTTTCATTTAGTTTTCTCTTACTAAGAGATGGGAGTGGACAGATGAAATGGCTGTAGTGGATTCAGTTCAGCTGTGGTAAAGCCCTCCTTAAAACTCTGCTATTGTTTCTGTCCTTGCCTTAAATGTCATATAAAACAAGACTGAGCAAGAGTGGGTACGTGCAGGGGAGGTTCTGGCCTCCTCAGCCTAGCAATCTTGTTTTGGCCAACATGCATTGTGCACATTGCAGAAGTGATGAGGAGCCAGGTTTCAAACCATTGAACTTAAGACATCCCCTGACCTTTTGGCAAGGGGAAATGACCTCCCTGAAAGGTTTGCTGGCCAAGAGTCCAGGCAGCCTGCATGTGGAAGGGGGCTGAGTGGCTGGCTCAGCATCTGATCTGGGGGAGTAGCTCCCCCAGATAGAAGGGGCTAGTGCAGAGTTCATCCAGGGTCTTGCATAGTGAAGTGTTTCCCCTATGCTCCAGAGATGCAACACAATTGCTGAAGGGAGAGGAGGTGCCAGGGAGCATGGAAGAGATGGATGGTCAGTGCTGAGAGGCAAGGAGGTGGCCAGCGCTTGGATATGGAAAGCAGGGGGATTGGGCATTAGGGCCATACCTGAGCGGGGCCATGGTGTTGCCCAGTTGGACATGCTGAGGGGCAGCTGGCATACCTGTGGCACTTCAGTGAGTTGGCACCTCCATTGCTGCCTGGCTTGGGCCACTGTTCACACCTTGTCTTGCAATCCTGGCTGACCACCAGAGTCTCCCTGAGCACTGCCCTCTGGCTCAGTTTCCTCTGAAGGGCAGCAGCCTCCTCCATGCCCAGGAGAGCTGTTCTAATTCTGTCTATGTCTTTGTCCTGCTTTAGGTCCCATTTGCCCTGAAACATGGGAATCCTTGCACCCAGAACAGAGGGAGCACTGGTGGGCATTGACTGGCATGGTCTCCCCCTCAGCTCTACAGCTGAGCAGTGCAGAATCCAGTCCTGGGCTCCAAAGCCAGTGGCAGTCAGCTTTGACCTGATTGGTGCCTTCTGGTTTTGATTTCCCTCTTTTGAGAGAGTGAACAGCTCCAACAGTGCTCTCAAGGCCTGGCCTGGCATGCCTCTTCTTGGGAGCAATCTCACTTTAATAATGCAGACCAAGAACTGCCAGGCTGTGTCTGTGTGCTACATGACTGCAGCCTGTGTCAGCAGTGACAGAGGGAGATCAATAGCTCTTGCCTCAGCCATCACTGCTGCCTGTTAGGCTTGCAGCTTCCATATCGAATAAAGGCCTTTCCTAAAGAGCATGATCAATATGCTGCTCTGAGGTCTGTTCTCGTTTGCTATATATAAACTGGATGCACGCCGTACGTGAGTGAGCATGTGCAGGGGATAGGATGTGCCAGCTTGCCACTCTTGCCAGCTGGGAGGAGGACACGGCTAACTTCTCCTCCATCCCCCTTTCTTGCAGTTGCTGCTCCAGGTCCTTGAGTTGCCTTCTTCCCCTGTTGTGGCAGCACATTGGATGGGAAGCTCCTGGGGAGCCTAGGGCCTCTGATCTCCTGTTGGAGAGGCTGTGGGGCTGGAAGGGGCACCAGTGAAACTCTCTTCTGTGCCCTTTCTGCTCCTGGTAGGTGACCTGTTGGCCCCCCAAGCAGAAGGGAGGATGTCAAGCACAGCTCCTTCCAAGAAGCCTTACCGCAAGGCACCGCCGCAGCACCGGGAGGTCCGCCATGATGTGCCCATTCTCCGAGAAGACCAGGACGGCGTGATTTTGGCTGAACAGAGTCAGGTAACAGATTACCGGGCGGCTAAGGGCCTGGCACCATTACACCAGCAAACAGGGTTTAGTTATGCCGAGGCAGGTCAGCTCAAGCAGGCAGAGGGAACTGAGGCTGGCAATCTTAACTTTTCCTCCTCCTGCTCCCTGGAGTCGAGCAGTGACAAGGAGCTGGCAGGGCACAGGGCAGGCCTGAGCCTCAAGAGCTGGACCCTGTCACCCAGGCTGCTGCCCTTCGGGAAAGCAAGGAGGCGGAGTGGGAAGCCATGTAAGCCCCACAGCCGTGGGCGCCTCAGCAAGTTCATGAGCCGCAGTGTGGAGACAGTAGTGTCTGGGGACGAAGGCCAGGCACCCACCTGCTCCTTCAAGAGTGGGAGCTTGGAGCGCTCCCTCATGTTCAAAGAGCCTGCTGAGGTCCTGGCACCTGGGATGTTGCGGGTCTCCTCCACCCATCTGCCTCTCAAAGGGATCCTGAAGCAGCCAGGTCTGTTGGGAGTGTGCCCTGAGACCCTGCGCAAGTCCCGATCAGTGGAGGCCTTGGCTCGGGGCCATGACTCCCGCAAGTACAGTGACACTCTGCTCTGTCTCAGGAAGAGGGAGAGGCGCTCACAGGAGCGCAGCAGCAGCAGTGGCAGCAGTGCTGTCGACTCCACCAAGCGCAAGGAGAAGCTCACTGAGGAGAAAGTGCAGTTCTCCAAGTTCCTGGATGAGATCTCCCAACGGGTGCTGAGTCCCAGTCACCTGCGCTCTGTTGGAGAGAGCAGAGGAGGAGGAGGCCAGGAGTCTCCTTCCTCCCCCAGAGTCTCCACACCAGAAGGCCAGAAGGAAACCCAGTCTGAGGGTGCTAAAGCCAAGCGAGCAGCTGAGAGGAAGCTCTGCCAGAGGCAGAGAAATGCAGAGAAGAGGTGTGAAGCTCAAGAAATGGCTTCTAGCCAAAGGCAACCCACTGAGGAGGCTGAGCAGTCCCCTCAGCCAAGGAAGAAGCCCATCTTTGTGAGGAAGGACAGCAAGGAGAAGCTCATCTCTGTGGAGAGGAAGGTGGCAGATCTATGCCAGGATGAGCTGCAGCAGTTGGCAGAGCGGGGTTTGGCAGGGATGTCCTCTGGGCAGCAACAGCTGCTATCTTCATGGAAAAACAATCAGGAAGGAGAAAGGGACAGAGAAGAAAGCTGGAATGAGCGGCCAGTGCGGTCCCAGCATCTTGGTGCCAAACCTGGTCAGAAGCACATGATGGCACCAGGCTGCCTGGAGAGGAGATCCTTTTCCCCTCCAATACACTGGAGCCAGGAAGAGGGGTGTCCTTCACCTAGAACCTCCCCTTCCTTCAGCCTGGCACTAAATAAGGTATGTGCCAGGGTCCTGGAGCCCAGGCCCTGGACCGGAATAGGCACAGATCCCTCCTTCCCATCCTGGCTGTCCCCCCTCTCCTGCCATCCCCCAGAAAGGCAAAGGCCCTACTCTGATTGTATGTGGACAGGGGTGGTGGGGGAAGCCAAAAGGCTAATGTATATATCTGAACTCTGGGGGTGGAGGGGTCAGGCAAAGTTTTTATCCTTGCCTTTTTCAACTCCCTTCTCCAACTTGGAAGCAGTGGGAAGCTCCTTCTGAGTTAACTGCTGGGTGCACAAAAGGAAAAGTACTGAATTTCTGTCCCCTGAGGGGGCAGAAGAAGGCTAGGACTGCCCAGAGTGAAACCATGTTGTTTTGAAAGCACATAAGTGCTGATGCCCTCTTCTAGCCTGCTTGGAGGACAGTCCTACTCCTTTCTTTGCTGTCACTCAGCCTGAGCACCTTGTTTCAACGGGGAGCATCTCCCTCTCAGTGATTGTCAGTTCTGAGGAGAGCTGATGCCTCTTTATCCCCTTTGCAAGCTTCTTGGCCTTCTATAGTTTAGAACCTGCCTAACAGGTTGCCAGGTACCAGCAGGTAGGAATGGCCACAGCTGGTTAGCCTCTTGCCCCAAGAAGGAGGGTCCTCGTGTCCTGCCTGTAGCTGGACACTGGTAAATTGGCCCCAGTTTTGTCCAAACTCCCTTGTCTTGCTCTGGTTAGGTCCTTGTTTGAAAGTGCTTTCAACCCCTCCCCTTCTGTCCACCTAGCTGGCATCTGGGCTGAGGAATCATTTCTCTGACTGCCTGGTTCTTGCGCCCTTGACTTCCTGGGGTCAGCTGGGCTCTCAGTGTGTAGAGCTGATGTAGGGGCAGAGACTGCCGGAGCAGGGTGTGGGGCCTGGGGCCAGTCAGCCTGTGCAGGGCCCTGCCCCTGGACATTCTGGATTTGGCAGTGGGGGGTGCCGAGCAGCTGGAAGTGAAGCCGGCGGCAGTGCTGAGTCAGAACAGCCATTCTGCCTGGCTCTGCCGGGTCCAGGGTGGTCAGCCAGATTTGTGTGCCCCTGCCCCCGCCCCCCCGGGATGGCCCTGTGTAGGGGAGTGATGTTGCAGAAGATGAGAGCCCATACAGCAGGCTGGGAAGGTGTCGTGCTGTATGCAGAGTGGTCTGATGCAGCATAATTGGTTGGGGGCATAGTAAATAGGCTGCAGAGCTCAGGCCCTGCACACTGTAAACTACAGTGTTCCCCAGGTGGTTTGGAGGAGGAAAGGAAGTGGGATAATAACACTGCATATTAGAGCCATGATTGGGCCAGCTTCTATACCCTGGTATTGCTAGCACCAAACCTCTGTCAAGGGCATCTGTGTAGCAGGGTGCGCTTCACAGAGTAGAGACCTGGGCTGTTCTTAATAAGCAGATTCTGAGGTGCAGCATCATCTTGGGAACCTTCCTG
>NW_005842763.1:382541-384382 GCF_000455745.1 Alligator sinensis
AAAGAAGCTTTGCTTAGCCAAGGTTTGGGGCCTCCATCTGGTATTCCCCATTAAACAGCTTAAGGAAGCAGCAGTGTCCCAGGGGTTCCCTGAGGACAACCAGGGCTTTAAAAAAGGCCCTGAAGGGTCATTGGAAGTTCCTCCTAAGTTCTTATTATCCCACAAATGCAGAGAGCTTGCTCCCAGGGTGCAGTGCCCTTCCAGGAAGCAGGCTGGCTGGCATATAGCACTTCACCTTCTGGTTTGGAGTCCAGATGTACCTAGGAATTTGGCTGTAGCGTGACCTGCTCCAGCTGTGTAGCAAGAAACAATCAGTACAGAATTATCAGGGGAAGTTGATGGAAGTGGTTCTTTCCAGCTCTCAAACAATTGTAACCAGTTGGTAGTGAATGGTTCAGATGTTTTAGGGTGTGCTGGCCTAAGGGATTTTCACTGAGACTTGCTGTGAGGCTGCAGAGGAATGAGGCAGCAGGCATGGGGGTGTGGGTTTTGGGAGTCCTTCAAATTGCAGGTTGGGGCAGGGCAGCCACACAATCTCTGCTGGCCTTTGCTTTAACAAAGAGCAATGTTTTCCCTGAGATAAACCACGTGGACTATCTTGATATCAGCCTGGTTAAGAAGTAGTGTGCGCAGAGGCCAGCTTTCTTAACCAGGCATGACATGGCCTGCCCAGGGATGTATATGTAAAAAGTGGGGGACGGGGGGATCATTTCCTTGGATTTTGCCTCTGGATGCCTGTGCGCGAGTGACTCATGCCTTGAGAGAATCTTACAACTCTTTTCTTCTCTGCACAGGAGCCCTTGACGGACGCAGAAAGGATGAAGTAAGTGTTTGGTTCTCCACTCATACTCTGGCCACCCTGGCATTTCTGTGTGCTTACTGATTGCCAGCACCTTCTGTACCATTGACTTACACTTGCACACGTGTCTTTAGGTGTACAAGATGAGTTTCCCCTCTAAGTTGTTTAGAGAGTCTTGGGCAGGGTTTTCTTCTGTTCACCTGGTCAGATTCTGCTTTGTTTTTCCATGTTCCTTGGGGAGTGCTTGCTGAGTATAGTCGCCTAGTCAGTGGAATGGTTCTCCCACTTCTCAGTCAAAATCAGTAGGTGTGTAACTATTTAGGAAATGTAGCATAGGCTGTCTTTAGCACCCTTATAATTGAGGGGTGATGGTACAGACACCTTTAATTGTAACTAACTCCCCCCCCATCAGCAAGGGGGAGAAAACTCAATGCCACCATTTCTGTGCGATTCAATTGCTAAAGCAAATGAAGTTGTGGCATCTTGCTGCAGTTATGGATAGGTACTGATAGGAGGCAGCTTTTGTTCCCTATTCCTCAAAATCCCTGTGAACAGCAAAGTGGTTCAGTTGGAGAGCAGCTCTGTCTCTGTGCTATGGAGCACGGTAAGAGCATTATGGTTTGAAGTGTTGGGCACCCACTTGAGCAAGTGTCTCCCTCCGTTTGGGAAGAAGAGAGTCTGTGGCATTGTAACAGGATCTGTGGAAGCCTGCTGGAGCATCTCCCTGCAATAGACATATCTCTCTCTGCCAGTTCCGCTTGCTGGCCCCCTCCACTACATGTTTAGGATGAGAGGGTTTTCAACAGCTCTTGTATGTCCAGCTCCTGTAGGCTGGGCTGGGATGAATTATTGAGTGGGTTTCATTCTCTGCTGAGGGACACTGGAGCTGTGCAGCCCATCTGACTAGCAGGCTTTATCCAAATGCCGTAACCTGAGAGGGAGCCAGCGACATGGATGGCTGGGCTGCTGTGCATTGCTCTCAACACCCCTGCCAGCAGTTTGCGATAGGCAGCCGCTCAGAAGGATAAAGGTGGTTCAGCAG
>NW_005842763.1:384409-387126 GCF_000455745.1 Alligator sinensis
CTGTCTGTGAACTTTGTTCTTGACCTGTAAAGCTTCCCCAACATCCCTGCCCTAGAGTTTGGAACAGGGTTGCTCCACTAAAGCCTAACCAGATCCCTCCAAGGGTGAGCATGTACACAGCCACATGTTTTACCTCCCTGTGATACGCATTGATCAGTGGCTCTGGGAGAGGGGGCCTGAGATGTTTCCACTAAAAGAATCACTTCACATCACAAAGGTCTGTGTGGGGAAATGGCTGTTCTCTCCCACCCCTCCAGTACACACACACACACACTTTGGAGGAGTTGAGTTAAACTGGAAACAGGAACCATTCCAATCACCGGTCCCACAAGAATAGTGTAGGAATACCCTGGCTGCCTGTGGTGTAGCCCCTGCTCTCAGGATCCTGGAGTGGGTCAGGTGGCATGAGACCTGCAGCCTGGGGCACTTGCTGAGCAATGCCTTGCTCCCCTGTGCTTCAGGCTCCTGCAGCATGAGAATGAGGAGCTGCGTCGGCGGCTGGCTTATGTCACCAGCAAGATGGAGGCAATGGAGAGGGAGCTGGAGTCTGGCCAGGACTACCTGGAGATGGAGTTGGGCCAGAACCGTGAAGAGCTGGAGAAGTTCAAGGACAAGTTCCGTAGGTATGGAGATTAAGAAAAGGAGAGGATTGGGACCTGGAGAGTGTACCTTAACCAAAGGCTTGCTCAGCTGTTTGGTTGGTGAAGGCCACGCTTGGGGTGTTTTAACCCGAGGCATGCAGCATCCCCAGTGATATGCCACTCGCAAGAAAGGATTAGGAGAGTTGCTCTGTGCCTATGATTGTAAGGCAGCTGCCTCTGGGGTGGAGCAGAGGAACACCATGCCACAGTACAGGGCAGGGAGGAAGTGAAAAGGGAATTTGTCGAGTTAGTTATTAGACACAGTGAAAGGGCCAAGCTGGAATTTGGCCTAGATTCTAGGGTTAACTTGAACTTTCTGACAGTTAAAAAGGGGCCAGAGGATCACGAATGACTGGGGGGTGGGGTGCATGTTTGTGTCTCACCCAAAAAGAACATTCCCTCCTTTAGTTCCCACTGTCTTTGACTGTGCTGGTCAGGGCTGACTTGGAGCAGAGCACCCAGTATTGAGACATCCATCTGGAGTAGTTGCCTTTTGTGGTTTCCTTGGGGGAGGTCTCCCATCCAAGGATTGGCTCAGCTCAGCCCTGCTTAGTTTGAGGTCTGAAGGGATCAGCCATCATGTGGCAAAGCTGGGTATAGTATTAGCATGCCTGGCTGTCTGCTTTGAGGCAAGCAGTCTTTCTGCATGTCCGGCATTTGGGCTGTGGAGAGGACTTGAATTGATGGCCTGGATTCCTTCTCTCCTGGACACTCATGTCTCTGTTTAGGCTACAGAACAGTTACACTGCTTCCCAGAGAACCAATCAGGACCTGGAGGAGAAGCTGCATACCCTGGTATGTCCTCCTAAGCCTCTCTCTCAAGGGGAGGTGGGGGGTGTTTGGGATGTTACAGAGATTGTCTTTGGGGTGAAGAATCAGGGGGCTAGGGATTGCTGCAGCTGAAGAGGGAGGTTTTGACAGTGGTTCCCCAGTCCGAGCCTGGTGTCTTGAGATGGTTACTTCATTTGTGTGGACCCCACTTTGTCATGCCCCTGAGCTTGGCTTCCTCTCAGTGTAACTGCACCTAACTCCACCATGTTGGATCAGCACCTTTTCTAGGTGATAGGGATGTGATGCTCCCTGTGGCCTGAGGACAGGGGAGGGAGCTGCCCCTGGGGGTGGGTGTCAGTGGGGGCTGTCAAAACAGAGCCAGCATGTGTGTGTGTGTGTATGTGTGTTTGTGTCTACTGTGTACATTCATAACGCTCATGGCTGTTTCTTTTCTCTCCCTCCCTCTCTTTCTCCTCCCCATGCTGCCGTGGCGCACGCTGGGTGCGCTCACCTCTCAGGCCTCTCTCAGCCAAAGCTGGATCTTTGCAGTTGCGTCTTTCGTTTGTGTGTTTTTTTTTCTTTCTCCTCTTTACATGTCTCAGCCTGTCAGTTTCATTGTCAGTCACCCACGCACCATCCCAGATCGAGGGGCCCCAGTCTTGTCTGGCCAAGGGTTCACCTGGTATCCAGCAACACAGCTGCCCACAGAGGCAGCAGGTCCTAGCATGCACTGCTCCAGCTGAATGTGAGCACTGTTTGTGATCCGGCTGGAGCATTGCATGCTGGGAGCATTGTGCCCACAGGCTGAAGCACTGTTAGAGGTGAGGGTAGCCATGAGCCCGCTTTGGCCATCCCTGCTGTAGACAAACAGACACCAGTTCGAGCCATCAGTACCTGATTGCCTGCACTTAACATAGGATGCACGTGTAGTTCTAGCCTCAGCACCAGGAGCTTCCAGAAGTTAATGTGCAGGTGCCTGATGAGTTGGCCCATGTTTCAGAAACATCTTATCCTCATGTCCTGCTCTGCTTGTTATGCTGCACCCTGGTCTCACTGCTGCCCACAGTTGGACTATGTTGGTCACATTGACAGGGCTTCTGTAGCCCATTTGGGGCAGGTAGAGGAGCTGGTCCCTCTGACTGCTGTTAGCCTCCTTGGCTATATTTCCCCCTAAGTGGAAGCTTCTGAAGAAGTGTTCCTGCCTTTGGGACAGCATTAAGCAAGCCCCAGAAAAAGCTGTAGACAGACCCTTTTTCACACCAAAACAAATCCTGAGCTCTTCTGAAGAAACAGAGCCTTTTTCCT
>NW_005842763.1:387157-401636 GCF_000455745.1 Alligator sinensis
GCATCTTGTCCTGTTGCCTAGAGTCAGGGGAGGAAAGGCTCTCAGACACTGGGAGAGTGACCTTTGCTACTGGTGAAGGCTTTGGGTTGGCAGTCTGGTATGTCTCCAGGGAAGCATGAGGGTGAGCTCCCCCCCTGACATCCCTGTATCCCAGTCTTGACTCCAAGGCTGAGAGGGACTTCAGGCTCTGTACAGTGTTGCTGCAGCAGGTGTAGAAGGAGCCACTGTGCTGGGAAGGATCAAACTCCCTTGCTTCACTAGCTGACAATCATGGCATGTATTCTCCAAAGCCAGCACAGGGTGGCTGGCTCTGTGTGCCATTGGAGTCCCTCCCTCTGTGGAGAGCCAGGCTGCTCCTTGTCTGTCTGAAGGCTTCGTCCTGAGCTGAATACATTTGTGCTGTGCTTGGGTGAGGCAGGGCGAGAGGCGCCCTATGCTGGTGAGATTGACCCCTCGTGTTCTTGTGTCCCAGATTAAAAAGGCAGAGATGGACCGGAAGACGCTGGACTGGGAGATTGTGGAGCTTACTAATAAGCTGTTGGATGCCAAAACCACCGTCAATAAACTGGAGGAACTAAATGTAAGCGTCATTTGGAGCCCTTGACTGATGTCTGTGATGTCTGTTCTTTAGCTTCTTCACGAATAACTTATGGCAGGGAGGGGAGGAGGCGGGGGAGGGCTGGGGGGATAAGGAGAATAAGAGGGACTAACACGCAGACAGTTTTGGGGAGCTGTAAGCATCAGTGAGAATGGGTGTGTATGGAGGGGGGAGAAAGCAGGAGACAGCAATGTGGAAGTTGGAAAGTGGGAGTCAGGAGTGAACGAGATTGGAATTTGCAGTGTGATTTGGTGGCAGAACAGGCGTACTGGGAAACCAAAGGCTGGTATTCCCTGATCAGAGGTGGCAATGGCGAGGGGCCTTCTCCACAGGTTTGGTGTACTGCATGTGATTCTGGGTACCTCCTTATGAGACTGGTTGGAGGGAGTTAAGAGTGGTGACAATAACCTGGGGGTTGTCTGAAGGGTGAACTCTGCCTGGTTGGGTTAAGAGGTCTGGGGTGGGAGGGGGAGGGACTACATATGGGACAGTACAAACTCCCAGGTGTGAGAGGCTAAATACAGAGACAGGTTGTAAGTTAGGAGTGAAGGGAGAGTGTTGAGCATGTCAGCTGGGGTGCAGATAGCTGTACTGACCTGCGGGAGAGCCTTGTGAGGATGGGGACAGAGAAGCCCTGTTGTGAGTAGACTGCCCTTCTGTGAGTGACTGTTCAGGTTGGGTGTGAGTGAAGGTGGTAAGGTGAGGCTGGTGCAACTCTCCTATCCCCATGCTTGTCCCCTTCTTGGCAGGAGCGATACCGGCAGGACTGTAACCTGGCAGTGCAGCTGCTAAAGTGCAACAAGTCCCACTTCAGGAACCACAAGTTTGCTGATGTAAGTAGCAGCTCTGCAGAGGGGGTGGGGAAGGGCTCATAGCCCCTCTGTGCCTGGCCCTCACTTGACACAGGGTTGCCTTTTCCTCTGGGTGTGGAGAGGGAGCTTCCTGAGCACTGGGTGTGTCCCAGTGACCTCCCTCCCATAGGCATCAGGCAGAAGTGAGAGGAGAGCGAGGCAGTCTGAGACCCCTTCTGGCTCCCCTTTCACACCAGCTCCATTTTACATCTCTGTCGAAACTGTCATAAAAAGCTGCCTTTCCAGGGCATGGGGGGTGGGGTGTCTCGGGCATAATAGCTTTGAATTTGATAGCCTTTTGGGTGCCTGGTGGGAGCTGGCAGGAAAACAGGCCTCTCGCTTGCCTCTTTGTCCTCTTCTGCTTATCACCTGGCCATATGTGAGGCCTGTGCTGTCTGCTGAGGACCTAGCTGGCTGATCTGCCATTGAAGGGTCCCCTGTGCCAGGTTCCCTCACACTTGCTGGGGTTGTGAGATGGAAGAGAAGACTTGGGGTGCCAACCAGTATGTCAGCTCCCAGCCCTGGCGAGTACTTCTCAACCCAGAATGGGTGTTTGAGCTTCATGAATGCAGGAGGCCAGAACCTTGCGTGTGTGGGTCTGGGGACCAGCATAGCCTGTCCCATGCTGCCTTGCCCTGCCCTGCCCTGGTGGGTGAGTGAGGCACCTAGGCCTAGGGTATTTCACATTCATCCTGACGTTTCATGCACCTGAAGCAGTGGGCGGGCTTCAGTGCCATTATTCTCATCCTGTATGTTCATTGTTCCCTAGCCCCTTAGAGGCTCCTCTCAGCAAACCCTGGTGCTCATCTTTCGTGAAATAGCAGGTGACTGATATGTCGTTCCCCAGACGTGTCTCAAATTAGCACTCCTGAGGTCATTGTATCAGTTACTGCTGTGGTAACCTTGACCTCTCCCAGCTGTCTCCCCTCACAGGAGGTTTGCATTCTGCCCAGAGAGCCAGGCCTCACTCAGATGCCAGTGGAGGTAGAGTGGAACTGAGCAGTTGTAAAGAAACCTTCTGCTTTTTGCCCAGCTCTAGCCACACTGGGGACCCACTTGTCTGTATGCAGGGTCCCTCTTGGTCCAGCTCTGACAGTCTTGGGTGTTGGCATGTTGCAGCAGGGATTCTGCTTATCTTCATTGCCACTTTCCTATCCCTGCCTGTCAACGGACAACGGTGTTTAATAGGCAAGATGCTAGGGAGTGGAATAGACCTATGGAGCCTGGCTAGTCAGTGTGAGTGTTGGTGCTAACCCCTTACTAGATTCCAGTCCTAGATGTGAGTGAACTGTTCCCTGGGTGCTTGACTCCCTCTGAGTGTCATCTCTCCTGGATTTGAGAGCTCGGCCCCAGGAACTAAACCTCTGCAAGGTGGAGGAGTCAGCCAGAGTTTGCTCCTGCCCAGGCATTGATGCCTCGGCAAGGCGACTGGGCAGGGTGAGAGTTGGGAAGTGCTAGGACAGCCATTGATTCTGATCCCAGAACAGGGCAGGCTGCCAAGGCAGCAGGGCTGTAATTACTGCTGGGGCCCTGAGAGCTGTGGATCCTGGCACTGGGAGCTGTTCAGTCACTTCAGTGCAGCCACCAGCTGATTTTTTTTTCCACAGATCAATAGCTCTCTTTGTTGAGTGTGCATCGTCTAGGCCTCCACTCCAGCCCAGGAGTTGAGAGGCCCGAGCCGTGTGCACTATCTCGTTTCTTCTTTTGAATGGGGTCCATCGGTCAGGCCTGGTGTGGGCTCCTGTGGGCTCCATCCACAGCTGCCTTCAGTTAACTCTGCTGGGGAGCCAAGAGCCTGTTCTACAGGGAGACGATCTGAAGTGCTTGGGGACAGGGGAATGTAGTGTGTGCAGCATTGCAGGGTGTGTTTGCTCTTGCTTGGTGGAGCAAGCGTTGTATTTGCTGCTTTGTGTCTTGTCCCAGCCTGTCCTGGCATTGCGGAATCTGAGATGCTGTCTCAGCCACTGCTTGATGCCCTCTCTCCTTCTCCACAGCTTCCCTACGAGCTGCAGGACATGGTCAACAAGCACCTCCACAGCACTCAGGATCCCCCAGGCCCTGGCCAGGAGGCAACGCACACCCTGGCCCCATCTGACGTTGTGCCCACCTCAGTCATTGCCAGAGTCCTGGAGAAGCCCGAGTCATTGGTGCTGAACTCTGCCAAATCCAGCAGTGGCAATTGCCCCGTGGCTGAGGACGTCTTTGTGCATGTGGACATGAGTGGAGGAGGTGTGCCTGATGCCTGCCCCAGCCCAGGCCTGCCTGGGAAGGAGGGAGGAGAGGCTGGAAAGCAGCAGAACGGAGGCTGCAAACCGCAGAGCAGTGTGGAGAGCTTGACAGAGGAGGCACCTGCCTTTGAGAAGTTGAGCCCCTACCCCACACCCTCCCCTCCCCACCCCATGTACCCAGGGCGCAAGGTGATTGAATTCTCAGAGGACAAGGTGAGGATCCCGAAGAACAGCCCCCTGCCCAACTGCACCTATGCCACACGGCAGGCCATCTCCCTGAGCCTGGTACAGAGCGAGGACGAGAGTTGTGACAGGCACCGGACACTCCCCAATAGCCCTGCCTCTGAGGGGCGCCACTCAGGCTCCAGCTGCTCCTACCAGCCCTCACCCAAAGCGGCACGGGCCCATGGCTCCTCACAGAGCAGCCCTTTCAGCAGCCCGCCCCAGATCCCCAGCGCCTTTGCCAGCTCTGCCAGCTCTGAGGAAGACCTCCTGGCCAACTGGCAGCGGATGTTTGTGGACAGGGCACCCCCCTCCTCGGAGCGGGTGCTGGTGAACCGCACTGCCTTCAGCCGCGACACAGCGCCAGAGCTCCAGAAGCGCTTCAGCCGCTCCATGCAGGAGCTGGGCAGGGCGGTTTCTGCCTACTCAGATGGTGAGGAGTCTGCGCAGAGCTGCAGCTGGACTGTGAGCCGGGACTCGAGCGTGGACACTGACAGCACTGAGTCTCGGGCCCGCAGGAGCCACTTCTCTGACTATGGTATGGACTTCTCCCAGGACGAGGCCCAGAAGTTGCTCCAGGGCAGTGGAGGAAGCACTGCTGAGCCTAACAGCCCCCCTCCAAAGAGCAAGAGCTATGTGGACCTGGGCTCGCCTGGGAGCCCAGCAGAGGAAAGGGAAATCCTGCTCCAAGGGAGCAAAGAGAGCAGCCATGGGGGCACCCTGGAGGAGAGCGGGGAGTGCAGGGGCAAGCTTCCCTCTGGCCGGCCACACCGCAGCCCCAAAAGGATGGGGGTCCACCATCTCCACCGCAAGGACAGCCTGACGCAAGCCCAGGAGCAGGGCAACCTGCTCAACTGAGGCTGGGGAGGAAGCAGCACCCAGGTGCAGTGCTGTAGCTGCCTCCACAGGAATGGGGGTGTCCAGCACCCTTCATCCAAGGGTGGGGGTGGAGAGGATGACCCCAGGCTCAGCACCTAATACTTTCTATTTATTTTGCTTTTGGTACTCAGAGGAGCTGGGATCCGCCCCTGGCTCCTCACACCCACAGCACCAGAATACATGCTCGGGTGTGCATGTACTAGCACACTGTGCTCTGTGTCTGCTCCTCGTGCTTCATCTGGGCACTTCACCCTGGTGTGTCGTCCGTGTCCTCCCCCCCGCTCATTCATCCCTGTGCCAGTGCCCCTCCTTGCCTTGGCAACAGCAGTCATGTTCATCTTCATTCTGGTGCTCATTGCAGCTTTACACCAACCTTTCAACTTGTGCCAGTAAGGCAAGAGTTTTGCTTGTTTTCATCTTGCCCTTGCGAGGCCATGAGCGGGGCATTAGGACTCTCCCAGCAGGTGGGTGTTCCCTGCTGCCCATCCCCCTGGTTCTGTCTGGGAGCAGTGGCTTGTAGGCATTCTGTTTTTGCTGCCTTGCTTTGCTTCTCCCACCCTGTGTGGAGAGGATGGGGTGTGGAGAGGGTGGGGTGGTGCTCCTCCTCCCTCTCCAGCATCTTAAATTGAGCCCCATCAGTGGGCTCATGGAGCCCCACCATGTGGCTCTTGTGGAGGCAGCACCCTGGGAGAGCCCTCTTCCCCTCTGCCCCGGGCTGGTTCCCTGAGTTGGGGCCCTGCAGTTACCCAGCCAGGCATGTTGTGAGGGGTGGGTGTGTCCCCATCTCTGTACAGGCGCACTGACCTGTGCCTCTCATTTGGATAGTGCTAACACTCTGCTCTTGGGGGGTCCCGTTTTCTTCCGCCAGACCTCTGGTTTTAAAATTTGTGGTGTTTCTTGCCCCCATCCCCACCCCTTTCTCCATAAATGAGCAGGGTGGTCAGGAGCCCATCTGCTGTTGGCATGGGGGTGTGGTGAGCAAGTCCTGCCAGAGGGGCCCACAGCCTCTGCCCCCCATTTCCTGAGCTTCCTCCTGCAGAGGATCTATGTGGATCCAAGAATCAGATGTTTCCTGCTCCAGGGGAGCATGGAGCCAAGAATCAGTGAAGGAGAGCGCTGGGTCTGTGGCACTGCTCTGGGCAGTGCCTCAGTAAGGCCCAGGGTTATCTGGGAGAGAGGGCGAGGTCTGAGGAGCAGTGCTCATCACTGCTAGGTGGTACTTTCTGGCCCAGTCGTGGCCTGTTGTAGGGCTCTCTGCCTGGGTGCCCCTCCTGGCTGGGCTCCGGGCTGGCCCCGGTGCCTATCCAGGACCTTCCTTGTGTGTGTGCGCGTGTGTTGGGGGGTGGATTGTTTTGTTTTGATTTTTTCTTTCTGTGTTGTGTGTTGGTCTGGTTTCCCTTCTCAGTGTTGTGTGCTCCATGTCTCAAGGGCAGGTGGGGGGGGGGACACTGGATACAGGTCTGTAGTGTTGGTGTCTTTATTTTGGGGCTGGAACCATGGTATCAGTTACTTCCAGGGCACCCCCCCCAATACTTGAATCTCCAATGACAGGTATTACTCCATGGGAGCCCCGGGCAGACAGCCCCGCTCCTTCTATTCTGAACCAGGTGCTGCGGTGGTGTCCTGCCTTCCTCTGTGTTGGCACTTTGCTCTTAGGCTGAATGGGAAGAGTGCAGGCCCTCTGTGCAGGGAAGAAGCTTCCACTTGCATGCCAATACAAAGATGCAGGTTGCAATTGTCCAGGGATCCCGCTCCTGACCTGTAGGCAGTACTCCTCCCTGAGTCCTTCTGTTTGCAGCTCATGGCAGACATGGCTTAAGCTACATCCTGGCTCTCGCCTGGAGGCTCCAGGGCCTGTGAAAGGGAATTGCTGTCTTCTCTTGTGGGTGTCTGGACCCTTCAGGGGCTGCTTTCTGTGTGGGTCATCTTTGGGCAGTGGTTGTAGCTGCTGTCTGTGTACTTGGCTTGTTCCTTGCCACTGAGCTCAGTGTGGAAGTACTGCTTGCTAGTGTCAATGTGGGACTCAGTGGGACTTGCTAACAGATCAATGTTGATGGCGGGAGCCTCTGCTTAGCCTGCAACGTGCTATTCCTCAGTGCCCTGGAGATGGGGCTGCCCTGCCTTGCTTGACTCCTCCATTGCTGCATTCTTTTTCTCCCGTGTTCTCCATGCCTCGAGCAAAAGCTGCAGGGTCCATGCTGCTGCTGCTGCCTCCTGGTCCCAAGGGCTCTCCTGATGATCAGGCACCGGGGCCCAGACTTGCTCCCATGTGAAAGCAGCTTGCTAACTCCCAAATTTCCTAGGCTGCTTGGTGGCTCCCCACTGAGCTGCGAGTTCATGCTGGGAGCAACAGTGGTGCTGTTGGCACAGACCTGGCCTTGGCTGTCTGTTCCTTGTCACTTGAGCCAGTTATTGTAGGGGGACCCAGTGACAGCCGTCATAGTGAGAGCAGCTTCCACTCACGGCTTCAGCTGGGGGTGTGTGGCTCCCCTGCAAGGGCCGTGCTTAAAGCCACCTGGTTGCTGGAGCAGGTAGAGAGGGCCAGTGTCAGGCAAAGCTCATCGCCCTTCTGCCTTTGATCACAGGAGACTGGCAGCAAAGTGGGGAGGGGGTGAAGAGGGGCAAAGGGAGTGCCCCTGACCTCCAGCTGCTCCCTGCTCATCCTGCAGTGCCATCTTCTGAATCCGACTGGGCAAGAGCAGAGCACGGAGCCAGGAGTGGAAGAGCAGCCTGCTCCCAGGCCCCTCCCATGGGACAGCATGCGTTGCCCTTGGCACTCCTACTCATCTTGGGCAGTATTGACTCTGGGGGCCTAGAGTAGCTCCTGCTCTTCAGCCCCCAACTCCAGACTGTTAATCTGCAACTAACATGTTCTCGCTCTCTTTTTTCTGAGATTTTCAAACTGATGTATATTTTAAGACCAGAAATAAACTATTTTAAAAGTAGGCCTTGGCTGTGGTGTGCTGGGCACTCTCCATGCTGACGGCAAGCCAAGATCTGGGGAATGTCTTGCTTACTGGCTTGCGGAGTGTCCTCTGTTCTGTTGTTGTGCAGGGGTGCTTACCCACTTCCTGCTCTTCAAGGGGTAAAGCAACCAGGCGACTCTGCTTTCTAGGGTGCCCTCTGCTATTTCTTTCCCCAGCATCATGGAGCAGGGGGAGGGGTTGGGTCCCATGCTGGAACCCTGCTGGGCAGGGCCAAGGGTGACCTGGCACAGAGTGTGCATCCTGACTGGTGGGGGGGGAAGCCGCCAGCCTACGCCTGCTCAGGAAGATGCATGTACTGGGCCAAGAAGTGCCCCTTGCACCTGGTTGGAGCCAGCAGTGGGTGATGGTTTCGACGTCTGGTCCAGAGAGTGGAAAATGATAGTGTTTGTTCAAGACCACTCTCATAAGAGTACAGTCTGCTCTTTGTTGACCGGGGCAGGACTGTCCTGTGAAAGGAGTTCCCAGAGGTACCTGGCTACCTGCCCAGCAGTTACCAGTATTACTGTTCCCACTGGTATTGACGTGTTGTCTGACTTGAACCAGTATGCCTTTTAAATATTAGGGGGTTAATTTGTGTAGCCCAAAAGACATTGTCTGAAGAGCCTTATTTCCTGTTCTGGAAGACAGGGCCATGATGTTTAGGGACCTGCCTTACCAGTCAGGGTCCATCTGCTAATGCCTCCTGGTAACTACTGTTTGCGTGCACCCAAGAGAAAGGCCAAGGGCTGAGGGAAGAAAGGGTTTCTGACTCTGGCTAGCGGCTGGGCTGGGCTGGGCTGGGCTGGTGCTGCTGGGACCCAGAGGTTCCAACCTTCAGGTTCCAGTGTTCCCCCACCTGCTTCTTGGGGCTGAATCTGGTGTTTCCCCTTCTTTGAGGATTTATTTAGTGGCTCTCTTAGCTCCAGCTCTTGGAGTCATGTGATCATATGAGATGGGCAGGTTTCTTAACCTTGTAGAGAAGCTGGAAAATGCCCCCAAGCAGTCTCTGCTGTGCAGTCCTAAAGGGGCACAAGGCAAAGGAAAGCATCTCCTGTGTTCAGCTTGCTGAGGCTTTTGACTTTTATTTATCTGCCCGTGTGGGGATGGGAGAGGATGGAGGGGTGGCTGCTTTGTGCGGTTTGGGTGCTTTAGCATTAGTGGTACTGCAAGCCCCAAAGAAAGAGGTCCCTTTGATCTGAAGTGGAATAAGGGCTGAGGTTGCCTTGAGAATCTTGGGAGGCTCCTGGCCAAGAGCTGAATGCCCAGCCTCTCCATAGCGTTGCAGGCTGTGCAGGAGCTGCCTACATTGCTGGATACTCCAGGTCAGCTCCCTGGGGAAAGGTGCCCCCTGGCACTTCCTGTGGGCAGATGCGTGTGGGGTTTTCCCTCTTGGGTTGCAGCTCTGGCTCCCTTTGTCCCTATAATTAATGATTTTATTCTGTGCTCCCTGGAGCAGCAGCTGCTGCTGCAGTTTAATCCCCCGGCCTAATCCCAGCCTTGAAACATAATCTCCCCCCTGCCTAGCTCCAACAAGGTGCAAGGGGCACTTGGTTCAGCATGTGCATCCTGCTGGACAGGCACAGGCTGAAGCATGCTCTGGACCAAGATACCCTTGGTTCTGCCCAGTAAGAGCCCTATCCCTCCTCCCTACTCCACAGTGCTGGGGAAGAGGTGAAGCGGAAGCAGCTGGGCCCTGCTGGGAGGGAAGCATGATTCTGATTCCAGTGTGCTCAGGCTTGAGGGACTACTTGCATTCCTCTCATACAGATGGGGAAACTGAGGCAGGGTGCAGAGAAGGGGTCTGGCATGCAGTCAGGCAGTGGCAGAGCTGGGGCAAGGACCTCAGAGCCCCAATTTGCAGGCTCGTGCTTTTGCAGAAGGGATGGAAATCAGGAGAGTCCCACCTCTCCCTGAATTTACCAGTCACATGCCCCATAGGTCATCTTGGCTCATTCTGCTGCAGAGTGGACTGGCTGCACACTGCAGCATTCTCCGCTGTGCAAAGCCTGTCCCTGTTGCAGTGGGGCTCTCCCCCATTCGCTGCTTCTGCCTGGGCACTGGGGGAAACATCCTGGGCAACTGCAGAGACTGACGCTCAGCTGCTGCTCCCCTCCCCCTGCATGCGGAGAGGGCTGCACAGTGATCTGCAATCAATAGCCACATTCTGATCTCATCACATGACAGCTGGCGCTCTGGATAGAAATGAACACGTCACGGCCCTGGCCTCAGTAGGTAGGAGCCAAGAGCAGTTAGCAACTGTGTGAGCAGCTGCCAGCTCACTCGTTGCCTGGCACTCTTGCATGCTTCTTAGGAGCCCATCAAAGCCCCTTGTCCAGCTGCCTGCCCCCACTGGCGGGAATGTCTTTTCCCCTCATCTTAGAAAGCTGCCCCATATGTCCCACTGGGAATGTGAGAGGGTGCCTGGTATTTGCACAGCTCTCTCTTTGGGCTTGGTTGCTTTTGTTCCCCCTTGGCCCATGATGAGGGCCCCTTGTAGCTAACCCAGGCATTTTTCTGATCTTTATCATTGCAGTATCTTAGTGCCTCACACTGTAACAAGTTTATCTTCACAGAACCTCTGTAGGTTATGCTGGCACAGTCACAATTTTGCAGACGGAACTGAAGCAAAGCTGGAGGAGGAACAGATAAAGGTATTTGGGCTCCTGAGGATGCAGACAGAGGTGCAAGTGGATTTTCTAAAGCTGTGAGGCATCCAGCTCTTAACTACATCTGATCTGCACAGGGCTGGGGAGCAGGGCCCAGGGAGCTGGTGTTTCATGCTGCTTGGGCTCGCCCTCTTCATGTCTTCTCTCTGCTATGGGCAGGAGACCCTTGGTTCCTAGTTGGGGACTCATCCATTTTGCTGCTCTATTCAGTGCTGCATGGCAAAACAAACCAGTGGTGACAGATACCAGAGCCACCCAGCTCTTTCAAGCTGTCAAGTAAATGGAGAGCACTTCTTTTTCACTCTCCCTTTCCTCTTGCCATACTCCAGGACACCACAGGGCCTAGATCAGTGCTTCTTAACCTTGTGGGACGCAAGGCACTCCCTCAGAAAACATCTAGACTGCCAGCTCTGAGCTTTCATTTGTCTTTTTTGATTACAGAAAAATAGAGCAATGCTCCTATTGCAAAGAACTCAGAAAGCTCATAGCATGGCAAAATGATTTTGACTCTCTGGATTCCTGTTTGAACACTCTGAGTTTATCTTGTGAATCACATATAGGTGTTTGCACATCTAGCACTGCTAATAGTGTGCAGCACCTTTTAAAAGGATCACAGCACCTCAGGTGGTTGTCTCACCTGGTTGAGAATTTCTGCCCTACAGCCTGTTAGATACGCACTTTTCTTCATCGGGTCAGTGGAGACAGCAGAGCTGGGAGACTCCTACTGATCTGACACTGCTGTAGTATTGCTGTTCCTAGCAAAGCTGGTCCCCCGTGGAGCCCATCCAGGCATGGACTCGCCTATGGGAAGGTAGAACTGCTTAGGGCCTTGTGCATCAGTCTGGTCCTCTGCCATTGCAGCCAACCACATCCTGTGATCCCTTTTAGGGCGACCAAGATCCATCATAAAAGCTCAGACTCTGATAATGTCATGGGGCAGGGACCAGTGCTTAGTTCAAACATCTCACCTCACTGCTTGTGTCCTCAGCTGAGTGGACATGAGGCTGGACCTGGGTGGCTGGGAGCCTAGCTGGCAGCTAACCCATCCCTACTAAGATCTGTGGAGCACTACTGCCCCCACGTGGCTCTCCTACTCTCCTACTTTTTGTGCTTTACCTCCTCACTTTCTTTACCCACCCTCTCCCACACAAGCTCATTTTTCATCTCATGTTTTGAAGCACAACCTGGAGCACCAGCCTCCTTTCCTGACTAGCTGCTGAATCTGGCAGGGGAGGAACGACCTTGAAGTACTGGGTTCAGGTCATTCTAGCTGGGCAGGAGGCATTATGGAATAAGATGCATTTCTGAAAAATTCCTTCTGCCCCCACCCCACAAAGCACTTGGCTAAGAGCATCTAGGAATCCTCCCAGTTGGGGCCAGATGAGCAGGACATGCTTGATAATCTGGTGGTAGCACCAGACAACAAAGCTAATCTCTTTAACAGGTTCTTTGCTTCCATTTTTCTGAGCAGGGACCGGGTCAGCCCCCGCACTGGGATTCTGGATGGACACAGGGGAGGCGCAGCCATGCCCAGGGTCAGTAAGGACCTAGTCAGGGAACTTCTGGAGGGACTAGACATGTTCAAATTAGCAGGTCCTAACGATCTCTACCCCAGAGTGCTGAGGGAACTGGCAGAGGTCATTGCGGGACCCCTGGCATGGTTTTATGAGCACTCATGGTGCTCTGGCGAAGTGCCAGAGGACTGGAAAAGGGCCGACGTGGTCCCCATTTTCAAAAAAGGGAGGAAAGAGGACCCAGGAAACTATAGGCCTGTTAGTCTTACCTCGGTCCTGGGGAAGCTCTTGCACATCTTCAAGGGACCAGCAGGGGAGATTATGCTTAAGGGCAACCAACATGGGTTCATTAGAGGCAGGTCCTGTCAGACCAGCCTGGTTGCCTTCTACAACCAGGTCACAAAAGCCTTGGACGCAGGTGTCATGGTGGACGTAGTCTTTCTGGACTTTAGGAAGGCCTTCGACACTGTTTCTCACCCCATCCTCATTAAAAAATTAGGCAACTGTGGTGTCTACGCCTACACAGTCAGACGGGTCACAAACTGACTGGAAGGCTGCGCCCAGAGAGTGGTGGTGGACGGGTCATTTTTGACCTGGAGGGATGTGGGCAGTGGGGTTCCCCAGGTCTTGGTCCTCGGGCCCACACTGTTCAATATCTTCATTGGCGACTTGGACAAGGGGGTGAAAAGTACCTTGTTCAAGTTCGCAGATGACACGAAGATGTGGGGAGAAGTGAGCACGCTAGAAGAGAGGGACAGGCTACAACTAAATCTGGACAAGTTACAGAGGTGGGCGGATGAGAATAGGATGGGTTTCAATACGGACAAGTGCAAGGTGTTGCACCTGGGGAGGAGGAACCAGCAGCAGACCTACAGGCTGGGGAACTCCCTTCTTGTCAGCACAGAGGCAGAAAAGGATCTTGGAGTCGCTATTGATTCCAAGATGAACATGGGCTGCCAATGTGGGGACGCTGTCAGGAAGGCTAACCGCACTTTTGTCATGCATCCACAGATGCATCTCAAGCAGGTCCAAGGAGGTGATCCTCCCCCTCTATGCGACATTGGTCAGGCCGCAGTTGGAGTACTGCATCCAGTTCTGGGCACTGCACATCAGGAGGGATGTGGACAGCATTGAGAGGGTCCAGAGAAGGGCCACTCACATGATCAAGGGGCAGCAGGGTAGGCCCTATGAGGAGAGGCTAAGGGATCTGAACCTGTTCAGCCTCCACAAAAGAAGGCCGAGAGGGGATCTGGTGGCTACCTATAAACTTGGCAAGGGGGACCAGCAGGCAATGGGAGGGTTTCTGTTCCCCTAAGCACTACCAGGAGTAACAAGGAACAACGGCCATAAATTGACTGAGAGTAGAGACAGGCTAGACATCAGAAGGCACTACTTCACAGTCAGGGCGGCTAGGAGCTGGAACCAACTTCCAAGGGAAGTGGTGCTTGCCTCTACCCTGGGGGTCTTTCAAAGGAGGCTAGACAACCACCTAGCTGGGGTCGTTTGACCCCAGCATCCTTTCCTGCCCACAACAGGGGGTCGGACTTGATCTGCTTAGGTCCCTTCCGACCCTACCAACTATGAAAATATGAGGCTCCCAAGTGCAGGCTGAGGAAGGCAGAATGGACTCCTGCAATGGCATAAACCAGCTGTCACAGAGGTCCTGCCCCTTGGCAGTTTCAGCTGATGCATGGCAGCTTCAACAGCAAAATGTCCTTCAGCCCCACATAGGGAAACTGGTACTGAGCTGGACCAGTGTCCCCTACTGAATCCTCTTCTCACACTCAGCAGCAGCCCTAAGGGCAGAATGCCCCTTACTGAGATGTCCTCAACTGCCTGCAGCCCTCCCCATCTCTATGGCCAACTCTACAGCTGTCTCACAAAGGTCAGGCCTCCTCCCTCCTCCATGAGCTAGAGGCAGGACTCCAGCTTGAAAGGGCTGAGTCCAGTTCCATCAAGCTAAGGTTTTGGTACTTGGATTCCCACCAGGAAGATGGCACACAGAGCTTGTTCCCTGTTGGAGATGTGCTGTAGGCAGTAGGAGTGGACAGGGTGGCAGGGCTCTGTTCCTACAGCAGCACAGAGAGGCCTCTGATGCACGAAGGCCCTTATGGATTAGGTACTAGTGTATGCTCGAGTGCACTGGCTGTGATGTTCTTTACATCAAGGAAAGAACCTTGAACTTTGGTTCTGGGCCACAGGAATGGAGATGGAACTGTAGATGGCCATGGGCTGTCTGCTCAGATATACCCCCTCAGCTGGCTTTGTGAACATCAGCAGCCCAGGCCTGACATTTGCTCCTGTCTTACCTTTTTCTCTGGATAAAAGTACATTCCAGCCACTAAACTCTGGAGGTTTGGGGCCTCCTGTCCTCCACAGATGCATCCTGGACCACTCTGGCCTGCAGTTTCCATCAGCTGGAAATAGTCAGTGGAGGGCTGGTCATGTGGCTGCAGGTAGCCCAGGAGCCCCGTGGTACTGTTCTGCTTTGGAAAGCCTGGCTGTTTCAGGGTCTCGCCCTTCCTCCTTCTTTCAGCTTGTTCAGAACTCTTCCC
>NW_005842763.1:401646-409235 GCF_000455745.1 Alligator sinensis
GACAGACTCTCTTGCAGCAGAAAGCTGTGCCATGTCTGTGACTTTTATAAAACTCTCATCAAGACACTAGTACAAGCAATAGAAAGACCATCTGATATACACATCTGAATAAATACAACCTCTAGCATGTGGGCCAGGAATATAGAGTCAGGAGGGGAAACGAGATCGAAACATGCAGCAACTGGACAATCACAAGCAGCTGACAGGGCACGTGACAAGAGACTTGTGGCGAGGTTCACTTATACCCGGACCCAAAATTTTTTAGTCCAAAGGTGGTGTTGCTGGGCTGAGGATTGTGTGGATGTGCAGTTGGGGCAGGCAGGCCTGGTGGATGCATGTGGGCTTGTGCATGCAGGGCGCACACAAGTACACACACACACACACACACGCATTGCACACAACCCACACACATATAGGGAGGCTGCTTTGCTCAGTACAGGTCACATCTCCGTCTCTGCTAATAGACTGTCGCCAAGACCTGATGTCATCAAGACCATCTGGGAGTTGGAATCTGCGAAGCAGATGGAAGCAAGACTGTGAGACGTTTGGGCTGAAGAAGAATTTGGGTCCTCTTGCCAGATGCAGCATTGAGGAAGGAGAAATGATGCTTGAATCTGATGTGGAAGGAGCCAGAAACTGATGGGAGGATTTTGAGGTGGGGAGCTGACTAGGCCCCTGCTGTCTGTGTAACACAGCAGAGTGGAGCTCTTAACATGCCTGTACCAGCATCACAGTGGAGATCCAGAATTACTGTCTCTGAACAATTCAGTGTGTTCAAGTTATGAGGGAATGGCCAGCCCAAAACCTCTTCCAAGGATCTGACGCCAAGCTGGGTTCTTCCCCTCATACTCATCGTCACAAGTGAGATGGGTTCTGTTTATGAAATTAAACCTGAAGGGATACCTGGGCAAGCCCACTGCTTTCAGCCTCTGCCCACACAGGCTGTGTGGGTGAAGCCTTTCCTGCTAGATTCCACTCTACTGTGCTAGGGCTGGAGTTACCTACCTCTCTGTCTAAGCTGATCCCTAGAAGCTTGCTCTCTTTGTGCTGGAGGGTGGACAACTATATTCCTTGTTGAGTTTTAAAGAGGGAGGTGATGTCAGAAAGCTGCTAAGAGGCTGTTGCATTGCCCCTTCCTGGCTGCTCTTGGTAGCACTGGCCAGTATGTCACCACACCAAGGAACAGCCTGTCACTGGCACCAAAACTGCTCCTCAGACTCATCCAAGTGACAGAGCCCCTTTAGGGATGAATTACTGGAAGATCTGGCTGTCTCCCAGCCAGAAAACACTGTTCTCCTCCTCAGATGCTGGAGACAGATTTTTTGCAGAGCGGCTGAACTAGGAAGCACTGGGGTCCAGCTTTGGGCACTGGAATTTGGAGGGTGGGGTCTACAAATTAGCTGGTTTGAGCAGGACCCAGGTATCAGCAGGAGGTTGTGTCACTGGTGTGCTGGGATGCATCAGGGTGCAGATTTTTTGACATGCTGTGACCAGTTAACTTGTGTGCTGTTTACACATTAGAATTGGGGAGGGATGGAAGGGAAGGGAGTTGTCGATAAAAATCTGGCCAGATCTAGGTGTTGCTCTCAAATCTTTGTGCTGCTTTGTCATCGCAGTCTAGACTTGTTTGGTGCATTGTCAACAGCTGGACTTGTTCCTATTGGACTGGCCAGTTTGGGAGACTGGTTTAAAACAAAAACCAGCAGGATTAAGATCGATCCTCTGTTGGCCTTTCTCCCTGTTAGCCCTGCCGGAGTCCTATCAAACACCAATATAATGCTCACAGGCAACTCTGTGACATCCCTGTGCTTCGCCTACAAGCACTGCACCAACAGAATATGGCACCTGTGAATCATCATGAGGCTTAAGTCAGGAAGCAATGAAGACACATGTAACCTGCAGGCGAACTGAGTGAAGCAGAATGGAATGGTGAACTTCAAAACTGGCCAAGACACCAAAGGGAACCCCAATAGTTATGAAAAGCCCACGAGATCTTTAATGCCTGTGCCAGTTCAAAGTCTTTACTGAAAGAGGTTCATGCCCATGTTACCCTGTCTCCACACCCACAGCATTGTCCTGGGACGCTGGTGTAAGGAAGAGCCAACTATGGCTCACCTCCACATCTGGAAGCATCTGGGTTGTTCTTAGAGGCTCCCTATCTGAGCAATGGCATGATCATGGCTGCTTAACTTGCAGATCCCACCTTGAGGTTGTTTGAATTCCAGCCCACAAAGAGAGCTGGGCCCCCTTCCCTGTACCAGCCCCACAGCGAGATGCTCACTTGCCCAGAGAACATCATAAAGACCCGATTCCCTCCTGCCCTGCCCCATTCTGTCCCATGTCCCCTCCAACCTCCCCAGGCCCCCAGAAATCTTACTGTTCTGGCAAATCCAGGGATTCTTTTCCCTGGCTGTAACTTCCCGAGCCTCATTCTCCTCCTCTTCCTCACCCTCGGAGAGCAGGTCAGAGATCTGTTGCTGCAGTTCGGGGCTGATGTTGTTCTCTGCCAGAATGAGTGTGCGCAGGGCTGTTGGGTAATTCTCCACCATGTCCAGCAGGGTCTGACCAGAACAAAAACCAGAAGCAGGTGGACAAGCAGCACAGACAGACTGGTGGGGGAGGAGGTTAGAGCTACTGTCTACATACTCCTGCCAGCACATTTTAGTTCCACCCTTCGCTGGCTCCAAGCTCTCTGCACAAGGGCTATACCCAAAGAGGGAGTTACTCCTGCATACCTGCAAGCTCCCCTGCCGCCTCCAGGCATGACCCATGTAAACAAAGTCAGAGGAGATCCAGAATGGCAAATTTCACTGCCATGAGCCAAGGTTCTCAGGGAAGAGACTGCAGGGGATTTCATCCAGGCCGTAAGCTACAAAACCCTAACCTCAATCTCTACCCCCGCCCCTACACACACACACCTAAACGCTGAACCGCTGCCCTAGTTATAAAGCTAGTTCCTGAATCTTCCCCCCCTCACTTTTTTCTGAGAACCAGAGAAACCAGAATGACTTGCTCAATCCAACTTGCTTGAGGCCAGAGCAGGGGAACAAAGAACCTTGGGCTGAGGCCAGCCCAACACCTCCAGTGTCTGAGAGCCTTGGGTCGACAGAAGGAACAGGCGGACATCAGCACGCATAGCGGAAGAGGCTGCTATAAAGGGAGGGGCGAGGGGTGCAGAGATCCCTGGCATGGGGGAGAAGGCTGAGGCAGGGGCTGGGGATTCTACAGATGGTGGAGGCCCATGGCCCTGAGGTGGCAATGATGCTAGATCAGTACCAGGCACTCCTCACCTGTGCTGACTGATTGGTAAGCCCTGTTCCTTCCAAGTCCAGGACCTCCAGGGTGCGACTGGAAGCCACAGCGACAGCCAACATCCCCGCTACCTGGTCACCTGGAAGAGAAGGAAGTCAGGGAACTCAGCAGTGCCTGGCTTCATGCAACTCAGACCACACATGCCCTTGGGCTAGAGATACCCTGGGAATGCCTTCTGGGAACCCCCCCTACCAACACTGCCAGCCAAGCTCCAGGTGCCAAGGACCCCTGGGAAGAAGGAATGAAAGGCTGCTGGTTGCAAGGAGAGACAAAGGCAGGGACTGACTGCTGACTGTGGGAACGGCTGGGCACATCCAAGAGAGACAGACGAGGAACACAAAGTGGAATAGTTTCCCTTGCAAAGAAACTTGCCTCATTCATAGCGCCTTCCAGCCACCTCACCAAGGGTCTGAGAGCCTCCTACCTCTGTGCTTGAGTTTCCCCTATGGGAATGTAGCTGGCTTACGAATGAGAAGGAAGCATGTACCAGTCAGAACAAGAACCCAGGACTCCTGGCTCCCAGGGTTCTGCTCTTACCATTAGACCATTTCTTCCCAGAGCCAGGCATAAAACACAGGAATCCTTGTTCCCAGCCCTTAACATGGGCTTGCTTCTTTTCCAGCAGGGTTGGAAATAGAGAGGATGAATACCAAAGCATTTTTCCTGAAAAATCCCCAGAGATGCAGCAGGGCTGGCCATAGCAAATTGCTGGTGCCTGTACCAGTGATGGGATTTTGCCTGACTTTTGTTAAAAGAAGGGCTCCATCAAGTCCTATGCCAGAGGCTCTCGCCACAAAAACAGACAGCACCCAGCTTGCTAGGACAGAGCAGAAAAAGTAGGCCTGGCCTGGCATCCTAGGCAGTATAGGGCAAAAAAAACCTGCATGACTTGCAGCCCCTGAAGTGACTAATTGTCCTGAATTTTCCAGGACACTTCTGAAGTTTGAGGCTGTGTGCCAGAGTCTCCCAGACATTCCTACCCTGGGACTTGTCCTGAATTTGGAAAAAATCTGTTCTATATCATCCAGTCTTTTCACAGCATCCATGCAGCACCAGGCAGCTTCCTGCCACATCTGTGGAGAAGCAGAGCTAACTAGCCTACCAACACTGTCAAACAAAGGCAGCTCTACAGAAGCAGTTTGCACCATTTCCATTTCCAGTAAGCAGAGCTGCCTTTATATGGTGATGTTGGTAAGCTAGTTCAGTGGTTCTCAACCTTTCTTGTACCAGAACCCATCTGTAAACTCGATGGGCAGTCCTGACCCAGTGCCCCTCACTCCTGCCCCACTCCCTCCTGCCCCCAGGTCCCCATTGTGTGGAGCACTGGGTGGGTCTGTGGAACAGAGGGACCCCAAGCAACTCCTTGCAGGCTGAGTTGTGTCAGCCTGCAAGAGAAAAGCCACGGTTTCCCACATTTTATCCTTTAAAGGAGAATCCATTTTTTAAATTTGTTGATCCATTTTTAAAGTTTATTCATAACCCTTTCATATATTCCTGCGACCCACTTTTGGGTTGCGACCTGTGGGTTGAGAAACACTGGGCTACTTAGCTCTGCCTATCCACAGATGTGGCAGGATGCTGCCTGATGCTGCAGGGGCACTGTGAGCAGAAGATTGGATGATATGGAACTGAATTTTTTCTCCGAATTCAAGACAAAATTCCCAGGTCAGGGACTTTTGGGGGCCATGGTGCATCCAAAGCTGCAGCCCAGATTCTGCTACCCCAAATTTGGTCTTGCCTGGCCTGGACTTTGCTTTGCCAGCTGCCTACCCTGCAGCCTGAGCTGGAGAAGACTCAGTTTCTATAGCAACCACTGCCAATCTCTTCTCCTTGCTATTCTCTGGGGAAGGAGAGCAGGGTGCGGGCACCTTCCTTTGCCAGGCCAATGACTGAAGCCTTGAGGGACTGGGAATGGGGGGAGCCGTGGGCGGGCAACACTGGAGCTAAGGGATGACACAAAAAACCCCACATGGCCAGGGGTAGGGACAGAGCCCAGGATGGTTCCTGCAGCTGACAAGTCCCTGTGAAACATGGTTAGTGGGCCTCAGTGCATTTCTTAGAAGGACACGTGTCCTCATCACACAATATCACCATAACTAGGACCCACTGTTCCAAGCAGAGAGGACTGAAGGGCCATAGGGAGTGGATTCCTCCCCTCACTGCCCTGCCCTGCCAGTGCTAGGGTGGTCCCTGGTCTGAAGCTGTGAGACGGGCACATTCAGCAGTGGCAAACCCACCCCAGCCCCATCCTCTAGTGGTTCTCCCGCATGCCTGCCCTCCCCAGCTCACCCAGAGGGTTGTAGTCCAGGTTCAACACTCGCAACTGGGAGCTGTGAGCCACTGCAATGGCCAGGCGCCCCCAGCCTTTGGCTGTGACACCCGGGTTTGCACTCAGTGTTAACTCCTTAAGGCCTGAAGAAAAGAGAGAAGCCAGGTAACACCTTAAGGGGCCAGGCAGCTCAACCAAACCTCCTGGAGAGAAACCAGGCCAGCCTATCAGAGAGCAGGGAAATGGCAGGGTTCCAAATTATGCAATCCACTGCATTTTGATTGGCTAAGGGATGTGATTTGCATAATAACTACAGCCATTTATCTGCTTAAACACCATCTGCAGCCCAGTCCCTTAACTTGCCCACAACAAACATGGCTGCCTGACCACATGCTACCTTCAACCTGGCATCTGCTTATCCCAAACAGCAAATATGATAGAATCAAAACAGGAGTAGGTCTCACTAAGTGGAGGCAATTGACAATACGGACAAGGGAGAGCGGAGAAAGCAGGTCCTGAGGCCTGGGGTTAAGGGGGGCCACAGGTGAGAGAGAGGGGAGAGGGGAAGGTAAGCACTGATGCCTGTGTTCAGAAGAGGACAAGTTGTGGAGCAAGGTGTGGTGGTGGCAGTCGTGCATATCCTAAGCGTATAGATGATCAGCAGCCATTCCAGGTGCCAGGGTGAGACAGCGGAGACCACAGTTCACTAGAGGGCACTCTCTGCCAACTCAATGAGAGCCATATCCTGATTAAAAAGCCCACTGGCCTCAGACATCACTCGCAAGGATGGGGGCCTTGGAGTGTATTCAGCCAGGAGACAGTAAAACCCCCGGGCAAGATCCTTTGCTGATCATTTCTCACAGAGACCATATGCTGTGCCTCCCAGTTCTGGGTCAAGGGCCGAGGCAAGCACTGCAGATGCACTGGCATTCATTGTCAATGCACTGATCGCAGCCCAGATGGCATGAGTGCAATACAAATCTTAACTGCAAGCCCTGTCTCCCCAAACAAACTATCCCATCATGAGGCAAAACCAACTGGCCTCCCCATCCACCATGCCACAATCTGTGGTCTACTGGACAAACTCCAGGCTCCACAGAATGACATAGGAGAATGCAGGACCTTCACCCGGTGGGAGCAGCTTCTCTACCAAGGGGCTGTTCAACCCCAATTATGCCTGAGGGACGGAGGAAACTCACTAGAGAGAGAAACATAACCTGCTCCCCGAGAGTGTGGGAGGGAAGGAACAACAGCCTGGCTCCGAGCAGGGTGACTTGCATTACCTATGGGTTACACTGGACATGGCAGGCCCTGCAGCCCCTTCTCCTTACCTGACTTGGCCCCGTCAGGGGGCAGGAGTCCACAGATGAGGTTGATGCCCTCGTCGCCCAGCATGCAGTCTCCCAAGTCCAGAGCCACCAGCGAGGGATGGATGGAGAGTGCTGGGTTAAGAAGGGCCAAGCCAGCGTCCGTCAGAGGGCTCCCATGGAGGCTGTGTGGGGAAAGGCTTGGAGTCACAAAAGAGGCTTCCTCAGGCCACCAGGGGGCTTTTTGGCCATGAGGAGGCAGACGGTCTGAAAAGGGAAGCATCACCAAGCCCAGTGCCTGGTGGCAGTGGCAATGCTCCAACATGCCTAGAGATGCCAGCTCCAGGAGCGAGGACACGGAGCAGATGGACACCCAAGGGGCTCTGGTGACAGGTGGCAGAGGTGCAGAGACAGACAGCCGGGGTGGGGGAGGGATGGGGTGTTGTGGAGGTGCAGAGACAGCTGATATGGGGCAGGGGGAAAGAGACAGGGTGGCCAGGAAGGGCAGAGACAGTCAAAGGGGGGAAAGGGACAGGGCATCCCAGGGGTGCAGAGATATCCTGGGAGAGGGGGACAGGATAGGGTATCCCTGGGGCACAGACACAGCTGGGGTGGGGGGTGGAAGGGACAGGGTGTCCCAGATGTACACCTGGGAGACAGGGGGAGTGCAGGGGGTGTCCCAGAGGTGCAGAGACAGCTGA
>NW_005842763.1:409953-418942 GCF_000455745.1 Alligator sinensis
GGGGCCGGGCGCTGCGCGGGCGCGATCCGGATTCTCGCGGCCCGTGTGAACGCACGCGGCCCCCCGCGGGAGACACGAGGGCGCCCCTGCTCCGCACGCGCCTCCTCTGGACGCTTTCCAGAAGCATTTGGATGCTTCTCTTGCTCGGAGCCTCTGGCCCCAGCTGACTCGGGCAGCGCCCGAGGTCCCTGCCAGCCCTCATGTCTGTGAAGTCTGTGAACCCCCCGCGGCTGTCACCCGGCCCCGCAGTGAGTAGCAGGGCCCTGGGCTGGGGAAACCCGGCCAGGGCACAGGGGGAGTTGCCGGGTTTCCCCAGCCCAGGAGATGCCCCAGGGCCCTGCTTCTCAGCCAGGGGCACCCACGGGCATGAGGGGCACAGCCTGGGCCTCGCAGCGCCCCACAGAGATTCAGACCTGGTGCCCTCTCCCTGCCAGCCCCCGTGTTCCCCCCCGGGCTCCCATCGGCCTCCCTTAGTTGGGAGGCCACTGGGGACACAACCAACAAGAAGGTCAAAGGCTCAGAACAAGTGCTACAAGGGGAGCCGTGGAGCAGAGCGTGCTGGACAGCGCCCACTGGCCCTCGAATAGGTCCAAGGAGCCCATGGACATTGCTGTGTGACACAGGCCTGTTTGATACACATCGGGAACATGGGCTGTTGCCTGCCAAGAAAAGCTGAATGCCCTCCTTAATTTTGTGGGGGGGCACTAAATGCATATCAAGTAATTATGGGAGACAACTAAAGAAGAAAATAGATAGCAAGGGTCAAAGGTTCAAAACGATGGCATCAAGGGGGGGGGGACACAGAGCAGAGAGCACTGGTCAGTGCCTGCTGGCCCTCGAATGCCTCCAAGGAACCCATGAACACTACCATGTGACACAGGACTTTTAACACGTCAGGGAAAATCACAGACCAGGGTCCACCAAGGAAACGATAAGCCCCTTTAGCACTAGGGGCCAATAATGATGTGTTATAGATCACTTGGGACAAATAATGAAAACAGGGACAGGAGTGGTGGTCAAAGGGTAACAACTAGTGTGTCAAGGGGGGGGGCACTGAGCAGAGCAGTGGACAGCACACACTGGCCCTCAAACACATCCCAGGAGCCCATGGATACTGCCGCATGACACAGGCCTATCTGTCAGTCTTTAATTATGTGAACCCAGCCCACCAAGTTTCTCATTGGCCTCCTTCAGGCAGGGAGGCTACAGGAAAAGGAGACGACAGATTTCTTGGGACAAATAATAAAAAAACGGGGATGGGAGTACTGGTCAGAGGTTCAAAACGAGTGCCAAGTGGGGATACGGAGCAGAGCATACTGGGCAGCACCCACTGACCCTTGAACACATCCAAGGAGCCCGTGGACACTATCGTGTGACACAGGAGACTGAGCAAGATGGACCCATGATCTGACTCAGTAAACAGCAGTTCTAATGGGGATGCCTTGAGATCCTTTCACGGGTGCCACAGATGCCACACAGTGTTAGCACTGTTAGGTGGACAGACACGACGCACAAGCTACAACCAGAGATTTCACACAGGAACCCATAGCGTTAAAACTGTTCTGCCCTGCTGGGGCCTTCCTGAGTTCTTTGCAATGGAAGAATTGCTCTAGTACAAGGGCTGCTAATGATCCAGCCTGCAGGCTGACCCCATGCCATTTTTCTGGTCTGTGAGGCCAAAACTGAGTACCACTACTCTAGTATTTCTTTGTAGTCAAAAAATGAATGAAAACTAAGAGCTGGCATTTTCTGAGGGGAGCCTACAGTCTAACAAGAGGTGCCTTGTGTCTAAAAAAGTTGCAAACAAAGGATAATGCAGGGCTCATCCAACCTTGCCCCCCCAGTCCCCTTTTGCAAGTTCAGTGCATGTCCCAGGACAACCAGGGGTAGGAAAAGGACACAATGACAGGCAAGGAGAGATTGTGGCAGGACCAATGAAACAAGCACAGACCCTGATCTCAGGCACATTGAGGGGTTGGCCTGGAAAGGAGAAGAGAGAACTTTAAACGGCACTTTCAGGGCTGCTGTTGCCAGCACCATCTTCTGAAGCAGGGTCCGGGTAGGCAAACAGCTGGGGCTGGGGCTGGGGCTGAGCCAGGTAAGACTGGGAATTAGCAGGCTGCATTTTGCACCATTGCAATGCATTAACAAGGCATAACTACAACTCATACAAAGATGCCTGTAGGAGTGCAGTGACTGGGAATGCAATGCAAAGTTTAGGGTAGTAGGCTAAGCTTCCCACTGTTGGCTTGACGTTCAGGGAAGTCAAGCACTTTCCCCCTCCAGGCTGTGGAAAAACAGGATGGCCATTTTGGGTATTGGGTCTAGCCAAATCTCTCTGAGATTTCATGTCATCAAATAGCCGGGCCCGTGGAAGAGCCTGTCTGAACTGACCCCTGTGATCCAGAACAAGTGACTTTGTGCCTGCAGGTTTCCCAGAGGCCAGGGCATGGGAATAAATGTGTTGAGCACAAGACAGAGACCCTGAGTCACCGAGATGGAGAAGTGCTTCTGGGCAACAAGGTTTGAGCAGCATCCTAGCTGGGCTTGGCCAGGTGTGGCTGTTGGCCACTTTTGTTCGAGGCTTGCTATCTCGGCCTCCATCTTCCAGGGCTAATGCATGCAGACCGGCCTTTGTAACACCCTGTGCTCAAAGCCAGGATGCACACAGCTTGCACTAACAACAGGTTTGGGAAGCACCATCATTTGCACCTCAGCACCACACACTGGGCAGGGTTTCCTGGCTCCAGGTCCATGTAATGAACCTGCTTAGCATGAGGAATGCAAATGAAGGGGCATGACCTTCTTCCTGTCACCCTGCTCCCTAGGGGCCCGATCAGAGCGAGCTGGGGAAACATGAAGCGACTGTTCCCAAGGGAATTCTACACGGAGGAAAATGGGATGGAGAGAGCCTGCAACTTCAACTCAGGTAAACTGCACAGGAAACCAGGGGAGCAGAGTGCAGGTTGGGTGAAACCACACAAGTAGGCACTAAAGAAAAAGGCTTGGTGCTGCCTCTAGAAACCTCCAAAACGGGTAATGAAGGGTGCAAACCCAGGCTCCCAGTGTCAGCCACAGGCTCACCAGTAGGTGAGTGGAGATGGAAAGTGAGGGAGAAACAGGATCCTGGGGAGCCCATCCTACCGTCATGTGCCTTTTATCTTTGGTGCGGAGAGCAGGTCACCTGAGCCCCGGATCACATTTCGCATCCCAGCAGACAGATGCTAAAGGGGAGCAGCCAAACAAGGGAGATAAGGCTTTGGCTTCAGGTGACAACTCCAAGGCTTTGGCAGCAGCGTCCAAGTTCCTGTGAACAGTGCCATGCCATGCTCTGGTGCTTTCCACCCAGGGCTTGTTTTACTGAGAAATGCAAGTGCCCTCCCCCCTACTTCCCTGCTGGGCAGCAATGGTATGGAGAGCAAGGAGGCAGAGGAAGGGAAGAGCAGTTTTAAGAAGGCTCAAAAACCCAGTGAGGGGAATGTGGGCATGGAGAGGCATCCACACAGGAGCTGCAGGAGGGGCCCTGCCCTGTCACACAAGCAGCTATTCTCTGCAATCAGGTGTCCTGCACAAGTGAAAGGGATGCCTTGCAAACAGGAACTCTGGTTTCTTACATGTGTCTGCATAGCTGAGCAGGAATAAGGCCCTTTGGCTTGCAGGGTAGGTGAGCAGAACAGGCCGAGTGTCCAAGCACTCCAGAAACACAGCCAGCAGCCAAACTGGGATGGTGCCTGGACAGCCAGCTAAGTCTTCTCTGTCTCTAAACAGCATGGGTTTGAGAGGAAGATGCTGTGGTCTCTCTCCTGCAGCCACCTCCAGGCACCAATTAGTTACTGTTCCACTTAAAGAGCTATTATTAGAGTGGCTGTGAGAAGAGGACCCCCCACTCCTGGATATGTTTGATGTATGGCTTCTGCTGTCAATCCAAGGCATCATTTGGGACACCAGCCTGGTACTTTCGAAAAAGTCCTTGTGCCAGAACCTTTTGTTGTCTGCTCTACACAGCGAGAGCAGCTTGCAGCTGCTCAGTCTTCTCATCACATCATTCCCTGCTATACTGCTCCCTGCACTGGGGGGGCACAAACAGCAGCAAGGCATTGGGCAAGAAAGCTTAGAGGTTGGTAACCTGTTCCTAGTTCTGGCGCCATCAGGTTTAGCAACCTCCACACAGGCTTATGCAGCAGTACATTGTGGGGTAGGAGTGAAACAGGTGTTTTTAGGCAAAACCTCCACATTTTGAATCACTGCTCCTGGGTGGGAAGGAGTATATGAGAGAGGCAGCTGGCTGTGTTAATCTGAAGTCAGGCAAAAGGGAGGGTACAGCTGCACCTTATAGCATAAGCTTTTGTATACTATGATGCTTGTGGCGTACAGCAATAAGAGGAGGCTGGCTTGGTTGGTCTGACTCCGCCACCAAGGATTATTAATGTGTAAAAATAAATAAATGATATAAGACCAGCAACTGGATGTTACTTTTTCCATAACTGCCTGGCAAAGAAAACATGGAATCAGCCGAGCATGGCTTTTCCGAAAGACCTGAGGGTTCTGGAGGCAGTGATAAAGAACCAGCTGCAGAAAGGGAAGAAACCCTGGAAACTGTGGACTAGAGAGACCAACTGCACTGCCCACACGGCCTCTTCAGTGGGTTTCACTTTCCTATTCTGTTCCAGTGTGCCCAAACACTCCCTTCCAGCTGCCTAATAAAAGCTGTCTTTTGTAAGGGTAATCCCCTGTTGCTGTAGTGTCACTCACAGGGCTCCTGAGGAAATTAATTTAAAAAAAAATTTGGGTTATTTTGAAGTAACTTGAAGAGTCATGGTGAAAACCAGCAGTGCTGGAGCTACAAACCCAGATGTGGTAACAGGCCCAGGATATTTTTCTTTGTAACTGGAGGCCAGGAACCTAATACTATGGGGTACTCTTGCAGGTAGGCTGTGAGGCACAGTGCTAGAGCAAAGAATCTAGAGGCTGAAAAGCTACAGTCAGCATCTGATCCCATTTTCTGCTTTTCTACCTTCTTCCACAACAAAGATCAACAAAGGCTGAGCTCACCATTAAGTTGCAGAAACATAACAAGGCCCTATCAAATTAGAAAAGTTGAGTTTTATCAGTTTTTTGCTCTAGCTTGCCAGGCCTGGTTAAAACTTTGTGATGACTAAGGTTAAACTAAAACCTGTAATCTTGTTTTTGGGGAGAAAAAGATGTAGCAATCACCACTTTGAATGGGGATAAGTGAAGCATAATTGGGAGAGTAAAGGTAAGGCTCTAAACCAATAGGATTAGGGAAATTATCATAAAACATGCTTGTGCATTAGGGTAGGTAAGCTAATGAAAGGTTAAGGGTGGGGAGAGACAGAGAAAATGGTTGGACACACCTTCAAGATTCCGAGGCAATATGCTGTCTTGCGGACCTAAGTGCTATCTGATCATCACTCTGGGACTGAACATCTGTTTAGCAAGGTAACTAACTCATTGCTTGTGAATGCATTGTGTTTCTCTCTCAAAGCAGATTTATTATAGAGTGGAACCCTTCTCTCTCCTTGAATGTCTCAAAACTGACCACACCTCAAGCACAACTGTTCAGGTAACAAGTCCTGCTAAGGATCCAGTAGTACAAGTGAAAAGCCTCATTCTAGACTTAGGTCAGAGTCTGCCCTCAGTTGAACTCAGGGTATGTCATTCAGGCCAGGGAGTTGAGCTACAGGTTGCAATGCTAGCCACATCCCTGTCTTGTGTACCACTGGCTACAGGAATCAGTGTGCTTTAACTCAGTGTTCCTCAAAAGTGGGTCGTGAGAATATATGAAAGGGTTTACAGATTTACAGAAATTTAAGGCTGGAAGGGACCTCATGAGATCATCAGGTCCAGCCCCCCCTGCTCTGGGCAGGAAGGACTGCTGGGGTCAAATAACTCCAGCAAGGTGCGTGTCCGGTCTCCTGAAGATCTCCAGGGTAGGAGAACAAACTTTAAACATGGATTCTCCTTCAAAGGAGAAATGCATGGGAAACCATGGCTTTTCGCTTGCAGGCTGGCAGAGCTCTATCCTGCAAGGGGCTGCTTGGGGCCCCCCATGCCCCGCACACTCCCTGCCCCACACATGGGGTGGGAGGGGCTGGGGGGCAGTGGGTTTGGAGTTAGGGGCACTGGGTCAAGACTGGCCGTCGATGCTTACAAATCGGTCCTGGTACAAAAAAGTTTGAGAACCACTGCTTTAACCAACTAGCCTGATGGACCACTGTATTGGGGGAATTTCGCATTCTTTGATCTCTCAGACAGTCTGAAAGCTGGGGTACAACACATCCTATGGATCCATAACATACACGCCATTCTTACCACATTAGTCTGATGCTTTCTCTTGCAAGACTGGCTCAGTTGCAGGAAGGGAAACAATACAAACCTGCAAAAAACATTTGACGGTTCTGCAAAAAACATTTGACGGTTCTGCAAAGACTTGCAGAGCAGGACCTGGGACAGGAACACAGGAGCCAAGTGTGCCACACAGCAGGAAGGAAGAAGTCATGCCCTGTGCCAGGTTTTGATCCCAAACCAACATAAGACTCTCCTTATTAGGGATGATAGAGGTAGTTAGCTGCATTAGTCTGAAGTCAGGCTGAAGGTATAGCAGGAATCCTTTACAGACCAACTTGTTCAGAAAGGCAGGGGAGATATTTGGCTTAGGTCAGCTTGCTCTATTTTGGCAGGGGAGATACCATTATCACCAAGCCAAGATCACCTTAACTGGTGCTGTGCAGTTAAAGGGTGGAGACTTGCCCCATGCACTGTGGGCAGGACCTCCCTACGAGAGTCTACTATAGTTTCCCAATGGGAGGATCTCAACTATATGCTTTATTTTTATGGAGATTGGGGATTTCCTTCTAGCATGCTCCTAGATGGATTTGGGAGCATCTCAGGGGTGGGCAATTATTTTGGGCAGAGGGCCGCTTACCAAGTTTTAGCAAGCCATTGGGGGCTGCATGACAGGCAGTCCAGGGCAGATAAATATTAATTTTCGAAATTTTTTAGGGGCCCCACAGGCCGGACAGAATGGCCTGGCAGGCTGCATCTGGCCCCCGGGCCACATTTTGCCCACCCCTGGAGTATTTGAAGCCACAGGCTGAAGATTCTGTGAGGGAGGATACTTGCTGGTGGTAGCACCACACAGACTTGAATGACAAAAAAAAACAAACCAAGAGGCTCAGGAGAGATACAAGGATGATGGTTTCAGCCCAGGTGGTTTTACTTACCTGGCAGGGTAGATTCCCTTTTCAGCCCTGAATGACTCAATGTAATTGAGGGTAACAGCTTGTCCCCTGCAATGTGGGCAGGCTGACCCCTGCGAGAATCTACTTAAGCCTCCCAATGGGAATATCTCTGCTACCTAATTTATGGTGAAGGGGATTGCTTTCGGGCTTTCCCTCTAGCTCAATGTTTCCCAACCTTTTTCACCTCACATCACACTCACCTAAATAAAAAAGCACCGTGACACACCAGACGCAGGTTGGGGTGGGCGGGGGTGGTGCGTGGCCAGCCGGATGGCATTTTGGGCTGCGGCACACCAGTTGGGAAACACTGCTCTAGCTTGCTCCTTCGGCCTTTTCTCTAAGGGCAAACAAGACAAGGGGGCATCTGAACTCCAAGGCCTCCAGGCTTGGGGCTTGCATATAGGATGCTTGCCACAGATGTGGGGGGGTATCAGAAGTCCCAGGTTGAAGAGTCCAGGAGGGAGGATACTTGCTGGTGGTAGCACCACACAGACTTGAATGATTGAGCTCTGCTCAGTTAAGAGAATTCAGAACTGATTTGGCCAATTTGGCCTGAGACGCATTTAAAAAAAAAGGCATAAGGCATATGCAACAACCCATTTCGTCAGCTTCTAAGACATCAATCTCTAGGGTGCTACCCTGCCCTGCCTATGAAGGGAGGTACTGGACTTGCCCTGTCTCCGACATCTGCTCTGCTTCAAGTGAGTCTGTGAAGCATGATCTGAGATACAGGTAACAGTTCTGAGCTGGAGGGCCCATCCCTTTGTGGGTGAGCTTGCTTTCTCCCACAACAAGGACTGCTGCAAGGCCCTGCTGATCAATGGCCAGGTGGCAGGCTGGAGGCACAGCACACTTGTGGCTGTGCTGAGGTCAGAGCAAAAATAATTTTTGGTCACTGCTCAGCCTGCAATCAGCCCAATACCTTAGAGAAGAAAAATCGTTCCCCTTCTCCAAGTTAGTCCTGTTACCTCTATTCCATGCTTGAAGAACCAGCAATTCAGAAGCTCATTCTGTGAGAGCAGGAGGTATGAATTAGAAGCCAGGCCTTAGCACCACCCTCTTTTGCCACAGTTTATGGCCTGCAGTAAGCCCCTCAGCGTCCCCACATGGCTCATTCTGGATAACATTTTTCTCTCCACATGGCTCATTTAGGCAAAATAGGGCCTGGATTGCAGCTATGGACACACAGCTGTCTCCCTGGGGTGGGCCATCTTTGACTAAATCTGCCAACCTGATTTTATGAACTCAAAAAATCGAAGTGCTTTCAGAGACATCCTCTGGGATTTCTACACTGAAGTGCTTGGGCAGCACCCCCCACACCAGAGAAAGGTGAACTTGTTGTCACAACCCAAAGTTGTGGTTTTTTGTTTTTGTGTGCTTCGGCACCGCTAAATTATGTCCCCGCCAAATTGCAGCTCCTTTGCACAGTAGAGTTTTCTGCTGCAATAGAGAACCCGCGTGCAAAACAGTATTTCCCGCCAGTTTGTAGCCTTCTTTGCATGGTGCATTTCTTTTGCATCATAGTGATGCACGGTGCAAAGGAGTTCCCGCCATTTGTATTTAGATTCGCGCCACATTATTGGCTGATCCTAAATTATGCACACGTGGCGGCTAGCGATTGGCTTGCTAGCCGTATAAAGAGCTTGGGAGGTTTCCGCCCAAGTTGGAGAGAGAGAGAGAGAGAGAGAGAGAGAGAGAGAGAGAAAGAGAAAGAGAGAGAGAGAAAA
>NW_005842763.1:419380-472933 GCF_000455745.1 Alligator sinensis
GCATATCGCTCCCGGCTCGCACATGGCGACATGGACGAGATCGGGAGGCGGCCCGCACACTTGTAAACACCACTTCCTCACCTGCCTCCCACCCTTGCTCCAACTCTGCTCTGAGTAGCTGTTGCTCCCCCCTTGCTGCAACTATGTTGTAGGAAAGGAGTGTGCAGGTGCAGCCAGGATGGTGTCTGCATCCCTGTGGGAGCTCCAAGGAGATAAACTCTGAGAAGCTCCAGAGAATGGCTACTGCAAGGCTGGCTCCTCTCCCAAAGTACCCCAGGGGAGGCTACGAGGAGGAAGAAAAAGGAGCCGAGCCAAGAACCAGACACAATGTTCTGCCCAGTACAGGATGCAGCAGCTTGGAAGCTGCTTCTACTTGTGTTAAGTAGCTATGGACCCCAGAAGGCAAGACGGCAGCTAGGCCCAGCAGGGGCAGACTGCATTCTCTCTCTACCCTTAAATGGCCCCTTATAGCAAGGTCTGCCCAGAGCTGGAGGCCCCCTCACTGAGAGGAAGGACTTAGGGTGGCTTCTGTTCACTTAGTACATCCCCAGAGCAGTGCACATGAAGAGCAAGCCAGCAGATCTGCCTCTGCACTGATCGTGATTCTGTAAAACAGAATATTTGCGCCTCAGCCTGAAGCAGCTGGAGAGCACAGGGCAAAGTATGCATGCTGGGACAATGCTTCCCCCAAAAAGGAAAAAAATGCCCCCAGCCAGGAGACAGGCAGGGTGCTCTGAATCAAAGTAAATAGGCCTCTTCACCAAAAACTGAGGAGCCACAATTAGTCCTTCCCCTGAGCCCGAGTAAAGGAAATAGAGGTGAGAGAAAAACAACAAAGCCCCTGGGGGGAATGAGTTGCATCGACAGACTGGAAACCTGTTTGGTTTTGGTACATGGCAACAAAAGGGAAAGCAGGGCAAGGAGCAGCCTGCAACTCTTGGCAGGAGCTGTCTGTGGGCATAAAGAGAAGGCAATTCAGTTACATAGTAATCCAGCTGAACTGCAGATGCCTCTGGCCTCCTGGGCTGTGAAACAATCACCTTAGGGAAGCTGCTTCATTTGAGACATTTTAGAACTAGATGGGACAAATGCCTGGAGAATACACTGGAGCAAATAACTCCACTTTGGCCCCACAAGGGGAAGAGAGAACAGATTTGATGGGACCTATCAGAGCTCTCCCATTGTATGAGGCAGTTTCAAGGTAAGACTTCGCTCAGCACCAACAGCAATTTAATTCATCCCTCTACAGGAGAGGAGCAGAACATATAGCCTGGGGTTTGCAAGAGCAAGCAAGACAGCAAGGGAGGGGGAAAATGACTTACAAAATCCCAGCTACATGGATGATGCTGAGAGTACAGCTGTGCATGGTGCAGCCCAGGTCCAGGCTGGGGGAGCCTGTCTCCTTTGAGACAATCAAGAAGCCTTGCATTCAGCTCCCTGAAACCTTAACCCAAAGGAGAGGGGCAGAGAGAAACCAAGTCCTATGCCTGCCATTTTGTCTTTTTCCCAAGTAACAGCAGGACGTTGTGACCCAGGTGATCCCAAAAGAGATGAGGGCAACAAGTCCATGAGACTACGAGGTCAGGGCCATGACTTTGACTGTTGTGTTCAGTACCGCAGAGGAAACAACTGGAATGTCTCTGGCAACTCTCTGAAATGGGGGGACATTAGGTCCTTCCAACGTGTCCAAGATACCTGTGGGGAAAGAGAAAAGAAGCAGGGGTCACTACTGGGCTGACTCAGACACAGCAAATGTCTTTACTCCACTCAGACCAGAGAGTAGCTGGTGGGGACAGGTAGGAACGAGTTACAACGGCCTTCAGCTTCACAGAAAGCAAAAACACCTCCATACCGGGCACCATGTACACAGATCAGAGCGTGCCACCCCTGAACTAGAGCAGGAAAGCTGTGGGCACCTCCCAGAGCAGTACAGAGCTTGTCACCTTAGAGATGTGGCTCTGACCTCAGCACAGGCACTACTAGTGAATGCTGCTTTGCTGTCCTCAGCCCAGATCACTCCTACTTTCCATCCCCAGGTGCTCTTAACACAGTTTACATTAGGAGCTGCAGCTGGGAGGGGTGGAGTGTGGAATCTGTATCACTTTGCAATAAAGACCTGGTTTGGCAGGGAACTTGGGCATTGACTGAGGTGCTCTGCCCCAGTCCCTACTTATTACCCTCTCAGTTCCTCCCCTTGATACAAGTGACTTCTCCTTGGGCCCCCTGAGGTGAATCCCACAGAGGAAATGCTACCATAACCTATCTGCTGGAGATTTGCAAGTAGGACCTGGGGACCTTTACTTTGACAGTGGTTGTGGATCTGGGAGCATCTCAGAGAGGGGACTGTGGAATTAGAGAGGTTCTAGTGCAAGCTGATGAGTATGATTAAGAAAAACTTCTGCATGAAAAGGGAGGCTGGAAAATTTGGGACTGTTTACTTTGCCACTGTCATGACCCAAAAGGCATGATTGTGTGTGCGCTTCGGCACCAGAATTATCCCCGCCGAGTTGCAGAGCATTGCACGGGAGAGTTTCCTGTTGCAGAGGAAACCCCGGTGCAGGGACCAGTTTCCCGCCTTTTCTGCAGCTTCTTTTGCAGGGTGCGTTGCTCATGTTGCAAGAGGAATGCACGGTGCAAAAGAGTTCCCGCCACCGGTATGCAAATTCGTTTCCCGTGATTGGCTAGTGTTAAATTATTCACACGTGGCGGCTAACACCTCTTCCCGTCTTCGAGCGCGACTTTTATAAGACGTATCTACAATTTCCATTTTGGTGGCTCGTTCACCCAGAGCATCTGGAGCTCTGCACCGTGGGGCCTAGCAACCTCCATGAGACCGTCTGTGTTGTCTGTCTGTAACTGCAACTTAATCAAGTTTTCCAGCCTACACCACTGCCATCTCGGTGTAAGTAAACAATCTTTAAAACTTCCGATACGCGTTTGTGCCTAATTCCAGCTCGACGGCCTTCCCTCTCCGACCCAGCGTGCCCGGGCTGCTGGCCACAGCCCGCGTGCAGCACGGAAAAGGGCTCAGGTCGCTCCCAGCCCGCACAGCCACAAGGCAAATAAGGAGAGGTCATAGGAGCACACAATGCATGCTAGAGGGGACAGATGTTGGAGGCTTCTGTCCTTTTTACTGCAGCAAGGGAACGGCCAATGGCATTAAAAGGTGACTAATGCTAAAGGTTGTAAGAAAAAAACATGGTCATGTAAACACAGAATTAGGCTATGGATTGTCCTATCATAGAGAGTTGCCCTGCCTGAGTATTTAGCAAGATTAAGAGGATTAGATGTTCATAGCTACAGTAAGACTGGTCAGCGGTATAACAGGTGCATCAATACATCTTGGCAGGAAGATAAATCTTGTTGCATTAGGGATATTAAATGCTAGAAGGAGACCTAGTGTAGGCAGCAGGTCAGCCCAGATCTGCCTCCTGCTGGGCTCTTATGCCACCCTCTAAAGCAGCCACTAGTGGCCTCTGCCAAATATAAGATATGAATACAGACAGACTTATGGTCTGATCCAACATAGCCCATTCCACAGTTGGCCCACGGCTAAGGAGAACAATGAGAAGTCCTTCAGGTACACAAGGGTGTTGCCTTTCTGCCTCTTCTCTTACCTTCTACCACCTTGTGATAGGCAAAGTGCAGATAGAGGAGGAAGAGCATATGCAGGGCAGATAGGGTTCCACACAAAATGAGCCGTTGGGTGTGTCCCACTGTGCGTGACACCAAGACAGCAACCTAGGTACAAGACATGTGAGAGAAGATTCCTCCTGCCCCAGCCTCCAATTTTAGAACCCCAAGCATGTACAACGATGGGCCATGCTGCAAGAGCTAATGGAGATGCTGGGATGAAAGGGTGGAAAAGCTCTTAAGCCCTGGTGTCCCAATTCATTTTGCTTTAATTTTCAGAGGGATACATAGAAAGAATCATTGCCAATCCCTCATCCCCCCTTCAGGCAGGATAACAGGATCCCTGCTGCATCAAGTGTTGCAAGTAATCAGGCCTCTGCGACCCCTCAGAGAAAGGGTTAGAGTCCCACCTGGGAACAGCAACCTCCCAACATGCTAACAGAAGTGGACAAGGTCTGGACATCTCACAACCACCCCACAGTAGTGTCAGGCTGGCCTTCATGACAGCCAAACTGGGTGTGATGAGAATCACTGCCAACCCCAACAAACAGAGAGCAGATTGTAATGCCATCATCAATAATTAGCTCCCAAGCCTCAAGTGGCTCTATAACTTATCAAATGCAGTTCTTCACTGAAAACGTTAACTCGTGCACTATACGTTTTCCCTTTTCTTTTGAGCTGGAGTGCCTTTGCCACAATTCATAGGGGGATGAATATACTGCTGTGGCTCTTGGATTAAAACCAGCTTCTCATGCAGTTCCTCAGCCAGTCAGGAGTGAATGTCATTGCTCGAGGGAGGGTGATGCATCTAGACAGGGAAATGACAAATACCCCTGCCTGCAAAATTAAGTATTTTAGCTGCAAGCCAGACTGGCTATCCCTTACCATGCGTAATGTGGAGAGGCCACCAATCCCCAGCCAGAATACATAGAAGAGGGAGTGGAAGTGGATGTTATATGTGATGAAGAGAGTGACGCAGTGTCCAAAAAGGCCGTAGCCCTGTCAGAAAGAGAAAGTGCAAGGTCAAAACAAACAACTGGTCATGGAGGTACAGGGGGGTTAAATGGACAGGAACAAGAGCAACATATTCCTGATGCATCCCAGAGAAGCTCAAAGCTTCACTACAGCTGCCCGCACAACTCCAGAGAGGTGCAGCTATCATACAGCACAGATAGCTGTGCTTGAAGCGTGGTGTTCTGCATCAGAATGCTGGAGCCTGCCTAAGGCACATGGGGCTGGAGGACCCACAGAAAATTGGAGAGTGACAGGGTCTGAAGGGGATGAAGGAAAGATACCTTTAGAGGCAAACTAAAACCTCCTAACTTCCAAAACCAGGCCCCAGGAAAAGTAACAGGAGATCTTATTACTGCCCCCCGCCCCCCGATGCCTTATCTCAGGATTCTCATGGGCAGAAATTGTTGCCTAGGACTCAAAGGAAATTCCTCTCTTGCTCCAAAACAAGCTGCATGTAGGGGTGTTTGGGGGGGTGGGGGGGTGCAGCTTACTCACCTTCACACAGGGATCCTCACTTTACCAGGATGCAGGGAACACATTCTCAATCCTGAGAAGGGAGCCCAAACTCCCTGCCCTATTGGAGCTCCAAGCAGGTCATAATGTACCCCAGGAATCCCATTCTGTACGTACCAGCAATGACAACATTTGCACCATAGTGATCTGGGCATTGCACAGGTATGCCAGGAAATAGATAAAGGAGGAGACGCCCAGCCAGTAACCAAAGCAGGTGCCAATGGCTGTCCCCATCAGCGTGCCTTCTCTCTACACAGAAAACAAAAAGATGAAGGTTGGGAGAGGAGACATCATGCATGTACAGAAAAGTTATCAGCCACTCTTCAAACACTCATCCTTAAAGAGGTCCACTAGCTTCTGGTAGCTGTTAACAATGTAACACACACAAAATGTAGGGAGACTGTAACATACAAAATGTACACATCATTTTGTACTGCAACACATGCTCTGGTTTCATGTTGCTATGTATCTTGTTTGTACTGCGAAGTGTGCTTTGGCCCCTCCTGCCCAGCCTGTTGCCGAGTGGCAGGTATATGCCCCAGAACTAACGCTCTGGGTGAGCCTCCAAGTCTCAGACTGCCTGGGTATGGGCAGAGTCTCCCCAGAGGGGTGCAACTACAGACTATACCTTGCAGTTGATAGTGTTTTGAATTGCATTTAGTGCTTTCTTTGTCTTTCGCTACCGTAATAAATCTGACCTTTTCTGGTACACTGCTTGCGAGGAGGGGGGAAGAGGAGGTTGCTTATGAGATGCAATTTGCTGATCCCAGATTTCTGGGTGGAGGCTCAAGCCACAATGCAAACTTTTGGGGTACCTCAAAATTTGAACCCAGCCCTTGTTGCTTCTGACTAGTGCTTGGCAGAAAGGTTATTTTGGGTGCTTGTCTGGGATATCATTTTTGGATACACCCAAAGAGATTTTTGGGGTGACTGTGCCCATAAAATCTGGGGTGTCCACTGTACCTGAATAAATTGGAGGTGCATCCTGAGATTTTTGGGTGGACTTTGCATCCATAGTTTTGGGGTGTCCACTGCCCACCAAAATTGGGTTGCCTGCTGCACCTCAAGATTCAAAGGGTCCCCTGATATTTTGGGAGTTACTCACTATCCCTTGCAAGCAGTTACATAGTAGTGAATAAGGATTTCCTTGGACTGTGTTAGTATCAGATGGTGCTGTCAGTGTTGGGCACCTGGTACAAGGAAGTGCAGGTAGAGCCAGAGAAATCCTTACTAGTTACTAGCATATTGAGAGAGCTAACCAGGGAAACGGTACAGGGCCTCTTGCAAAAATCTTTTACCTATTTTAGAAAAGTGTAAGGTGCACGGACTGAAGGTTAGGACAGAGGAGGGAGGCCAGGCTGTGCTGTGTGAGCTACCGGTATTAGTAGACCCTCTGAAAGTCCCAGTGCTAATAGAGGTAGATAATGAGATTTGGACCCTGACTGCTTTCAGGATCCAGGCTCCATCTATCCCTACTAAGGATGTACTTGACAGGTGCAAAGAGTCCACTTGAGCCAGCAGGGGAAGGAAGGCAGGCTAAAAGCAGTAAATCCTCCCCCTCTAGTCTATGGACATGGATAACTGAAGGGTTCCCTGGTGCATAGGCAGCAGCGCCAGGGCAGGCTTTAACGGAGGCTGTACAGCCCAGCCCCATCCAGTGTCTGCTCCATATAGGAAGTTTTCAGTGTTCTCAGGAGCCACTCCCCACTTGCCTGGTGAGGAGGCTTTGGAGATCTGGTATTCTCATGCTTAGAGCACTGGAAAATGCTGGATGAAGAGAAATGACGCTGCTTAATGGAGAGCCTCAGGGAGCCAGCATTTGGAGTGATTTGTGCTTTAAAATATGACAATCCTACCATCACAGCTCAACTGTGCCTTGACGACTTACTAGGTGCGTTCGGAGGTACAGAGAGGGCCAACAAAGTATTTTAAATTTTGCAGCATCTACCAAAATAAAAGGGAAAAGGTCTCCACCTATGTGCTGAAGCTGGAGAAGATGCTGCAGAAGGTGATAGCCAAAGGAGGTCTAACTCAGAAAGGAGTTAACCTTGCTAGACTCAACCAGATATTGATGGGGTGGTATACAATAAAAGAATACTAGCGAACCTCAACCTCGCTAATCAGATAGCCAATCCCTTGGGTCTCAGTCAACTGATAAAAGAGATCTGGGAGAAGGAGGAACAGCAAACAGTGAAGGAGTCTATCTAGTCCCATGGCAGGGCTGCTCCTCACCCCGCAACCCCTAGAGCCTTGGTAGTGAACACCCAAGATCTCTCTTGACAGGATGAAACCCTGGGGGAACAGGTGGCTGCATTACCAAGCAGGATGGATCTTGCGGGTCCCAAACCTCACAGGTCTTTTGAGGCCACTGGGCCCCCCCAGAGGTTTGTCATCTCAGAACCCCATAAGTAAGCTGGGCATCCCCTGTTCCATAAGTGTGGGGAGCACAGGCACTCAGCTACCAGGTGTGGAAATGCAAAGACCCCCACCCTCGTGTTGCAGAAATTGAGCGCTGGCTGGGTAGTCAGAAAATGAGGATGGGGTAGGGCCGGGGAGCTGCCAAAATCTCCATGACTCCAAGATTCCCACCCTCCAGGCTTGCCTGGATAGCTCTCTCGAGGCCTAGTAGCACCCCGAGTAGAGGTCCTAGTGAGGATTGAGGAGAGTGTCCTAATATGCTAGACAGCAGGTCTCAGGTGACTATCATTTCATAGACATTAGGGCTGCAAGGGACCTCACGAGATCATCAGGTCCAGCCCCCTGACCAAGGGGCAGGATTTTTTCAGTCATTCTATGAGTACCTGAGGCACTTGCCGCTGCAACCCTTAATGGGCTAGGTTTGTGTGGTCTGAGCCAAAAGGCATATCCCTATAACGACCACATTATAATCTGATTGGAGCTCCCAGAGGAGGTTGTGGGAGTCAAGGAGGAAGTAACTAGGGGTATATGCAACCACAGCTGTAAAGGAATGCTGCCCCCAGGTTCTCTGCCAAAGTGCACTACTAAAATGTTGGGTCTTCCCCTGGAGAGTATTCTCCAGCTATCTGTTAACTATGTGGTGCTGGAACAATCCCCTTTGCATAAGCTTAATGCTGCTGGTCTGCAAGAAGTGCAAGAGCAAGCCCAGACACGTGATGTTATAAAAGGTGTAAAAGGAATGGGGTACTCTTCTAATCAGGTTAATTGCAGATACTAAAGTGTTCCTGAGGGAATGGGTCCAACTTAAATTGGTGGATGGAGTGCGGCACGGAGTAACCACCAACCCACGTGGTAAGCAATGAAAGCAGTTGGTGCTGCCCAACAGATACAGAACTGTAGCCATAACAGTTTTCCATGATGACTTTGGGTACTTGGGGTTTGAAAGGACGCTGGAATTTATTTAAGATAGATTCTATTGGCCACAGATGGCTGGCAATGTCTGACAGAATTGTGAGTCTTGTGCTCAGTGCATGCAAAGGAAAAGCCTACCCTCCAAGTCTGCCTATCTGCATAACATTACCAGTATGAAGCCACTCAAACTGGTATATATTGATTTCCTGTCTCTGGAACTAGATAGGAAGAGTATTGGGGATATTTTAGTGGTGACAGACCATTTCCCTTGGTATGCCCAAGTATAACCCACTCAGGACCAGAAAGTCACTAGTCACTTGTGTGCTGTGGGAAAAATACTTCTCCGTTTATGGGTTTCCGGGTTGAATACACTCGGATAAGGGGAAACACTTTGAAAGCTGATTTCTGAAAGGTGTTCAAGATAGCTGGAATTCAGAAATCCAGAACCATCCCATATCACCCACAAGGGGACCTGCTACCCAAGCATTTCAACTGGACTTTGCTAAACATGTTGGGAACACTGTGTGCAGAACAGAAAGTGAGTCAGCATGTTGCGTTTTGGGCACATGCCTACAATGCCACTCAGAGTGACACCACCGGGCTCAACCCCTACTTTTTGATGTTTGAGTGGGAACCTTGCCTCCCTATAGACTTGTATTTCATGGTAGTTGAAGACAGCGAGGGTTATGAAGTGCATAAACAGTATCTCACCAAACTGCGGGACAGACTTAAGAAGAGTATCACCTCACCATGACAACCACTTCTAGGAACACCGATAAGACACAAGCACCAGTATGATGCTAGAGAGTGGGTACAAGGACTCCAGTCTGAAGACAGGGTGCTACTGCAGAATTTCAGCATAGTGGAAAAACACAAGATAGCTGACATATGGAAGGCCACACCTTACTTAGTCGTCAAATGACTAGGAGACCTACCCGTCTATAAGGTGAGACTTGAGACAGGGCTGGGTCCAGAGAAAACTGTACACCGAAACCTGTAGTTGGCAGTCAGGGAGTTAGTCTGTCCCCCACTACCCATGGAGGAGGGCCACCCAGAAAGGACAGACTCCCGGAAGGGGGAACTGACTAGAGCCTGGCACAGACCACCCCTTAACTGAGATAGACGGAGAGGGACCTCCAACCCTCCTGTCACCTACAGGAGAAAGCCACTGTGCACCTGTCCCTACCATGCCCAGGGCAGTAAGAATTAGAAGGCCTGTGCAGCACCTAACTTATAATAGCTGCAGAGTTGCATCACAGACACCTGTTACCGTCCCATGCCAGCATTAGAAATAACCCATACCAAGGAGTTGTTGAGTTGCGGGGATGTCAAATTCTGGGCTGGGGGGAGAATATAACACACACAAAATGAAGGGAGAACATAACACAACAAAATGAATAAGTCATTTTGTACTGCAATACGTATTCTGGTTTCATGTTGCTATGTTTCTTGTTTGTACTGCAAAGCACGCTGTTTACATGTTTGCTGTGTATAATTTCTGTACTGCAAAGTGCACTTTAGTTTAGCTATGATCATGGATGCCACCAGTGTCTATTTTGCTGTAATACTGCATCTTGCTTTCCTTCTACCCCCAGGCCTCCTGTAAGCATTGATCTGGGGAAATGCATGCTGTAGGGACAGTAAGCAGAAGCCCACCCCTGCTTTATGGCCTTTTCTTTCAGGCTCCCCCCACCCCCACTTGTTCTGAGACCAGAAAATCTGGTCTCTTTTCTACTGTACGAATCAAGGGATCATCAGTGTTTTTTAAATTAATTGGTTAAGAGAAAGGCATGGAAGCATGGCAAAACCTGGTAATATCATGCCGGGCACATAGGAAGAGGCAGCTGGCTAGAAGCGTGGGCTGGAGCTGGGGTTGGGAAAAAGGACCCCAATGAAGCGCCCCCATCCAGAGGAGCCAACATGAAAGGGAACACTCAGCCAGGCATTGCTGCAGATAGGCTTAGCCCATGAGGCTTTTCTCCTGATCTTCTCTGCCCCAGCAGAGCTGTGTGATTGGAACTAGGAATTTTGGGGGTGCACTATGCTAACTGGAGCCACAGTCACCCCTTCACAGCCACCATGCAGAAGTGGAGATCAGCACCCTACACAGCCTCACAGGGAGCAATGATGGGTCCCTGAGGTGCAGTGAACCCCAAGGAGTAGCTCATAAGACTCTCTGGTGTGGGTCCCTCCTGTCCAGCCTGTTGCTGAGTGGCAGGTATAGGCGTGCAGGCCTCCAGAACTAACCCTCTGGGTGAGCCCCCAAGTCCCAGACTGCCTGGACATGGGTGGAGTCTCTCCAAAGGGGTGCAACTACAAACTATACCTTGCTGTTTGATAGTGCTTTCTTTGTGTATTGTAATATATCTAACCTTTCGTGTTTACGCTGCTTGCGAGGAGGGGGCATTGTTTATGAGGGGCACCCCCATCCAACTGAGCGATCCCAGATTTTTGGGTGGGCACTTGAGCCACAGTAAAAACTTATTGGGTATCCCGAAATTTGAACCCAGCCCTTGTTGCTGCCAACTGGTACCTGGCACAAGAGCTACAGCACAAGGCAACATTGAGGAGGCTATACAATCTACTACACTGAGCTGCCACCAGCCAGCTTCTCGGGGCAACAGGGCATCGGTCTCTCTGCATCTTCCAGCCCTAGGCAATGAGATCTTCCCACCAGCTTCCCACTCAAGTCCCTTCCAAAACAAAGTCTCCCTCACCCACCTCCACATAGTCTTACAGCTGGGTGCAAAACCTGACCTGTAACCAAGACTTGCTCTTACAATGATAGTGTCCGAGGTCTTCATCCCATGCAGAAGGATGGCCACCAGCGTGAAGACAAGCATGAGAGGCCCGTAGAGCTCACCTGCAATCTTCTACAGGGGGAGACAGACAGGGGAGGGGCTTGGTAAGTGCTGCATCACACTGAACAAGGGACACAGCAGGTGCCTCATACAGAGTTTGTGACCTGACCACTTGTTGACCTGAGCTGTTACTCTGTGAAGGCTGGTGACAAGGACAACACTAACTCACCATTTGATTAAGAGTCTTTGAGGAAAGGGTACAGAGCTGCTGAGTGAGGCACCAGAACAGGAGCCCGGGTCAGTTCTGTCCCACTGCCCAAAGATTTGACTGAGGAACCATTACAGGAATCTGTGCCCGAGCAACTCACATGAAACAATGACTGCTGCACACGTATGACACAATGCTTTAACTAACTCGCCACCCGTTCGGCACTAGCTCTCCATTAACTGTGGGGAGATTGAGGCAAAACATAGGGCCACAGAAAGAGTCTGTGTCAGACCTGGAGTTCCCAGCTCTCATACAAGAGAAAACAAAGGCTGTTTATAGCTCTGTTGGCAGCAATATCTCTAACTGGCTTCTTTTTTTTAGCAAACTGGCAGTTCAGAAAAGTCCCTGGAGAGGGGAGTAGGAGCTAGAGCTGAGTAACTGTGCCAGCTCTGCAGAGATAGAAGATGAAGCAAAGGTTTAATAAAGTCTCTCTCATAGCTTTTTTTGCTTCTGGTTAAGAGTGCTGAACTCCCAGCAAGTATTAGGTGCACAGCCCACTGATAGAGCACTTGTCACCCTGCCATCTCCACTCCTGTTTATATGAATGAACTGTGTTCCATGGGCCCATGGCCCATTCAGTTGGGATACAGAGGCTAATTTTCTGTGCGGGAAGCTTCCTTGGGAAAGTACTCACCTGTGGAAAATTAATCATCTTCACAGGGATCATGGACTCCAGCAACCTGCACCACACAGAGGTACACAAAGATTTCAAGAACAAAGAAGGTAACAGAAGAGGTTAACAATAAACCCAAAACATGAAAAGCCCTTGTCCGCCATTCCCTGGGCCAGACTAGAACCTGTGGTTTAGTGATACATGACTCCATATCCTATCCTCCATTACAACCAAGCCAGCCAGTTCCCAGGACAACTGGGGCACTGGTGGCAACACTGCCTCCAGAGGGAAAAAGCCTGTACTGCAATCCTAATTAACTGCACAAGCCAGTTTCTGAAAGGCGGCTGCCAGCCCAGTGAACTAAGGAAGGACTTGCTACCACAAGGGATGTGGGGATCAGCAGGAGGTTATCAGAGAAGACCCCACAAAGCTTTGCCTTGTGGAACCAGCCATGTTATGTGGTGGAGAGAGGTGGGGAATCGCTCACCACACATCAGAAGAGGTGGGAAACGAACACTATACAGACTAGAAGGTGCTGCTGAGTTCACGTCTGGAAACAGCACCAAGGACCTATAAACAAAATGAGCAGCCTCCCACTTTAAGGAGGGTGGCTCTGCCAACACCACTGCAGCTCTAACAAGACAGCCCCTGTTCTGCTCTCCTGGGGGAGCCTTTCAAAAGCATCCTTCACATTGGATGGGGCAGGAAGGTGAGGTGCCTGCACAGGCCCATTTACAGCCCCCCTCCTCCCCGCCCCCGCTCACCTGTTCCGAACTTGGATGGGCTCCACGTCAAAGTAGGGGCGCAGGATGTCAATGTTGGCGTAGAGACTGAAGGCCTTGGAGGCCTGTCTCTTACCCGCCTGCCACATCTGGGGGGGAAGAGGTGGAAACTTGCAGTAGACAGACTGACCACTGCTGCCACCCTCCCACCACCCAGGGGACTACCCCAGAGCTGGAGCACTAGGCGACTGGAAGCAGCCAGGATGCAGAGCAGCTGGTCGAGAGCAAGACAGGAGCCACGGTCCCAGGAAGTGCCCTGAAATGACTTCCCGGGGGGCTACCTCATGCCTTATTCCCACCACCAGCCTGGTGCAACTATTGCCTGGTCATCCCCTGAAACTGCAAGGGAAACTGGAGTGTCTCAGTGTCAACCAGAGGGCTGCAAGCTGGGCAGAAACCATAGGTATGTGTACACATGCGTGCATCTGTGTGCATGAATGCACATACGTGTACGCACATGTGTGCATGTGCAGCTTCATATGCATGTATGAGCATGCCTGTGTGCACATGTGGACCTGTGGGCACATGCCTGCCAGCCACCCACCCTCTGTGTGCCACGGGGCCAGCAAGGCCAGCACCCTTGGGGAAGGCAGGCAGCAGTGTGTGCATGTGTGGGGGTGGGATGGCACCCAGCCCTGCCTCACCTGATCGGCCACCTGCCGGCCCAGCTGCCCACGGAAGCCCTTCATGCCCAGGAACTCGCCGTCCTCCTCCTCCCCCCCCGCCGCCTCGGCCTCCTCCTCCTCCTCCTCCTTCATCCGCTGGTGCATCTCGCCCATGTCCTCGAAGCTCGACCCCGACGTATCATCCATGTTCTCCATGTCGATCACCGCTGACCCGCTGCTGCCGCCAGCCTGCGCACACCCCGCCTTCCTGTCAGCACTGGCCCAGGCAAGTCCGGGCCCAGGATACCCCCAGCCCCTGGCATGACCTCCCCCATGACCTAGGACACCCCCCTCCACCATAATACCCCAAGATAACCCCTTTCCCCCCTGAATACACCCTTCCCCCCATACCGCGAAGTACCCTCCCCCCCGGATGCCCCACCCCCCGTGGTACCTGCATGGTGTCCTCGAAGCCGCCCCAGTCCGCGGCCGCCCCGCCCCTCGCCGCGACGGCCCCCGACATCCTGCCGCCCCGCCGGGCCGCGCCGCGCTACTGGGGGCTTCGGACAGCTGCGGCGAGACAGCTCGGGCAGCGGATGTGACGCACACCCTGGCGGAGACGTGGAGGCTGGGCTTCCCTCTCGCGAGAGTTCCCCTTAGGCGCCATCGTGGTGATGGCGGAAGTAAAAAAACAAAACAAAACACCTCAAGCAAACAAAAGAGAAACACAAATTGAGACCGGACGGACAAAGAAGACGTCCTCCGTGAGTCATAACAGCTCTGGAATCAAGGCAAGGGACGTGCCATAGAAATAGTAGCTAAAAGCATCCTCTCTTAGGAACTGCCACACACAGCATGGCGGAGTAGTACGTCGGGCTCTTAGTACGCCTGCGCAGACGGGGCCACCAAAGAACCGGAGGTCTGGTACGTAACACTTCCACCCAGCGTCACGTGACGGGTAGGAGCTGCGTGCTTGCGTCACGCGGGCAAGATGGCAGCGCCCGGCAGCGTGGAGGAGATGCGGAGTCGCGTGGTGCTCGGCGAGTTCGGCGTCCGCCACGTGAGGGGGGAGAGGGGCGGGGGCAACGGGCGGAGGGGGCTCTGGTCTACGCGTGTCCCTCGTGACCCACGCGTGTCTTTTGCCCGCCCCGCAGGTGCACACCACGGACTTCCCCGGCAGCTACCCGGGACACGCCGACGCTTGGGACCCGGCCACCTTCCGCCAGGTGTGCAGGCGGGCGGGGGCAGCAAGGGCGGAGCGGGTGTCCTATCCCCGGCCCCTCCGAGCTCCTGGGGGTGGCAGCGGGGCACCCCATTGACCCCGCGGTGTCCTGTCCCCCCTGCCCTGGCGGGCTGTAGGGTTTCCGCGTGGACGTGACCAACATGGATGAGGGGTTGCTGGAGTTTGACCTGGTGGGCATCGATGCGGCCATCGCCAACGCCTTCCGCCGCATCCTGCTGGCCGAGGTAGGGGCTTGTGCTGGGCTCTACTCAGGGTTGGACCGAGCACCAGGTTTGGGGTCAGGAAGGATTTTGCTGCGTGGCGAGATTGGTTTGGGTTGTGGGGGGATTTGCCTTGCTCTGTAGCAGGGGTGCAGGTCTCTGCCCAGGACCACTCGATATTTTGAAGAAGCAGGACGGTGGCTCTCGTGGGTCCCTGGCTTGACCTGCAGCAGGCTGGGGTGTCAGGTCTATGCTGTGTCAGGGTTGCAGGTGGTCAGGTGTAGCGGTTGTGCTTCTTGTGACATTCTTGTGGACAAGAATGATCCTGCCTCAGGCAGGGGCTGGACTAGATGTGGCCTCTGGAGGTCCCTTCCAGTTCAACTTCCTGATGATTTCATGACCCAGTCGTCGTGTCCCCAGACTCTGCCCCGCAGTCCCTTGCTGCCGCAGGGAGCTGGTCCACAGCAGGGTTGGTGCAGGCTGGAAGCTGCAGGCTTGTACCTTCCCTGTCGCAGTTTCCTTTGCCTTTCATCAAGTTTTGTTCTCACTGCTGGAGCAGGTGTGGGAGTTGACAGCTTGAAGAAATAAGGTCATACTTTTGGGAAAAGAGGAAGACTGATTAGAGCAGAAAAGGCAGAAGTGCCAAAGTTGCTGGGGGTAGAGGGAGGTCAAGGGCTGTGGGACGACTCATTTGCTGCTGAGCTTGTGTTTATGCTGGAGGATGCAAAGTATATATTCTGGAGAGGAAATAAGCAATCCGATTGTTTCCTCTCCAGACAGCCAGAGAGGGTGGTCTAAGACAGGCCTAGTGTTACAAACTGAAGCTGTTTAATTAACCAGCATATACCGCTAATGGCAGCACTGGAGCTGCTTCCTCATGAGTGTTTTGCACAGATCTCTGTGCCTGGCCTGGGATAACAGTGAAACTAGTGGTATTAGTCAGTTATGAAGAGACTGCAGAGTCTGGCCCGCAAGAAAACTAGGAGATGCACAGAGAGCAAGAAAAGAAGAGTAAAAGCAGAGGAGAAAGGAAATGGAGGAACCTAGTTTAGATCAGCAAGTTTCAACCAGAGCACCGTTAAATCTTTCTAGATGTGGGAACACCTGCATGCAAGGTGTGAGGTAAAACCAGTAATTACAAACGGGGATCCTTGGTGTCAAAACCATTGCGACCTGCTGTGGTCTGTCTGAATTCTTTGCAACAGAAAAATTACTCTAGTATTTTTTTTGCACTCGAGAAAGGAATGATAACTCAGAGCTGGTGTCTTTCAAGGGAGCTTGAGTCTAAAAGGGTTGAGAACCACTGATTTGGATCACTTGTGGGAAGGAGCTGGCACCAGGAAGAGTTAATTAGACCCCAGAAGGGGTCTGTGTGGAGCAGAAATGTTCTGGCTTGATATTGGGTGGGGGTGCACTGCAGGCATGCTGCCTGCAAGGACTGACTTGCTCTCTCTGTACTCCTTAAGGTACCGACAATGGCTGTGGAGAAAGTCTTTGTGTATAACAACACATCCATTGTGCAGGATGAGATCCTGGCCCATCGCTTAGGCCTTATCCCTATCCAGGCTGACCCTCGCCTTTTTGAGTACAGAAGCCAAGGTGAGAGCCAGCACCAGGACAAAAGGATGCATTGGGGGACTGTTCAGAAGGGGTAACACAGAGCTGTGTTGGTTTAGGTTCAGGAAGGGGTGGAGGAGGTGGCCTAGCCTGGGACTCGCTCTGTTTTTCCTCTTCCCAGGAGATGAGGAAGGCACAGAAATTGATACCCTCCAATTCCAGTTGAAAATCAAGTGCAGCCGAAACCCTCGGGCAGCCAAGGAGTCCTCTGACCCCAATGAGCTCTATATTAATCACAAAGGTAAACCTCCAAGTTGCCGGGGACCCTGCTGTAAGCCCCATGTAACCTGAATTTTTTTTTCCTGCCCTTGAGAGTGAAGAGAGCCAATCCTGTAGTTCTGTGAAACTTTCTTTTTGGCAAGACCTGATGCTGTTGGGACAGCAGCCCTTTGTTGTGAAGTGTTGGCTTCTCTCCATGGGTGCTGAGGCAACTTGGTTAGATATTGGTGACCTCTCTTCTCCACAGTGTACAGCAAACACATGACGTGGGTACCTCTAGGCAATCAGGCAGACCTCTTCCCAGATGCATGTTTTCGACCTGTTCACGATGACATCCTCATCGCCCAGTTACGGCCTGGCCAAGAAATCGATGTGCTTATGCACTGTGTCAAGGGCATCGGTGAGTTGGGGTTATGGGCTGGGGCAGTGAGACGAGTGTGAGTACCCCTGATGCAGGGTGTGTGGGGAAGGAAGGAAAAAGAGCCCAGATATTCCTCTAGGGTGGCTTGGTGAGTGCCTGAAGTTCTGAATGACATGAGGAGGACCCCCATAGGATTTCATTGTGCGAAGGGGTGTTACCAGGTGTTCTGATGGAAGTGGTTTCTCCTGATTTTTTGCAGAAGCTCAAGGCAGTACTGAGAGGAGCTTCATGACACCCAGCAACTCATTCAGGCTCTTGTCTCCTGGCTAGTAAAGCAGGGACTGTGGCCTTTGAGTGGGGTATGGTGCCTCAGTGCTCCTCTGGCTGCACCATTGCATAGGGTTTGGCTGGGGCTCATGGCTTTTTCTTCCCTTATTTTCCAGGTAAAGATCATGCTAAGTTTTCTCCAGTAGCCACTGCTAGTTACCGGCTGCTGCCTGACATCACTTTGCTACAACCCATTGAGGGGGAGGCAGCTGAGAAGCTGAAAAAGTGCTTCTCCCCTGGAGTCATTGAAATCCAGGATATCAAAGGTACTTTCTATCCCCACCCCAGGACCTTAGCATTGGCTAAGGGGAGACTGAGCGCAGGCTAGAGGCAAGCATTGCACAGATGGATTCTCTCCTCTGATGTCCCTCCAGCCCGGCTTAGGCCATTCCATTCTGTCCTGGGCCTGGGGTTAACCTATGAATGGCTGTCATGTAGATGCATCCAGTGACTGGTTTGGTACCTCCTATTCTCTTACTCCTTTAACACTTTTGATAAGGCAGGAAGTACTTCTTCACGCAGCTCTGTGACTGTCCTCTGCACTGTTACCTGCTGCTCCAGGGTCCAGAAACCCTCTCTTGTTGTAACTCCAGGCTGTCGGCCACTCGTTCCCAGTGGTTATGAGTTGCTGGCTGGCCCCAGGTATAATATTGGACAAGCTGAGCTTTTTGAGCTGGCCCTGCCTGGGGAGTAGTTGGGGGTGGGGTGGCGGTTGGAACTTATCCTGCGCTGAACCTTGTATTAGAAATGACGTAGTTCTTGGTATAGGTCTCCAGTGTCATAGCTAGGTGCAGAGACCTGCATGTTTTGAATGCAGTGTGCTGGTCTGGTAGCATGAGGCATAAATGCTTGTCCCTACCAGCTGCAGGTTCCTATTTCACCTCTTCTCCTCTTGCAGGGAAGAAGGTGGCGAGGGTGGCGAATGCTCGGCTGGACACGTTTAGCCGGGAGATCTTCCGGCACGAGGAGCTGAAAAATATGGTGCGTCTGGCACGAGTGCGGAATCACTATATCTGTAAGTAACCTCAGCCCAACCCCCAGAGTACAGCCCTCTCCTGCTGCATGCGCCATTGTTTCTCATCCTGCTTGGGGGCCGCAGAGATTTGCCAGCATGTTCTAATCTTTCTTGTTCCTTTTCCTCCAGAAGATTAACTCTGGTACATTCATATTCCAGTAGGTAATGGGTTTCTGGTGGCTTTGGAGTGAAGATAGATCTGCATTTTGTGCCCCTTTTGCTGACTTACTTTGCATCATCTGATGTGTTGGCCATGAAGGATTAAATTGTAGGCTGCTACCTGGTGCCTGTGCTGATCCTTGTGTCTCTGTCCAGTTTCAGTGGAATCAACTGGTATCCTGCCTCCAGATGTGCTGGTGAGCGAAGCCATCAGGGTGCTGATGGGGAAGTGTCAGCGCTTCCTGGATGAGCTGGACTCTGTCCCCACTGACTGAACTGTGCAAGTCTGAGAAGCAGAAGCTTATGCTGTTGGCCTGGGCTCCTTGCAGCCACCTGCAGGGATTGTTTCCAGTCCACACGAGGCATTGGGACCATCTACTGTGTGCTCTCCGTTCTCTGTACAGATTTTTTAAAACAGCTCTGAGGAGGGAAATGCTTCAGAATAAAGGTCTTCCTGACTGTGTTGTCAGCTGCCGCAGGCAATGTACAGAGGAAATTTGATGTACTACCCATTAGCAGCTGGCTACGAAAGTGTCCTGTGGTTCTTGTTCTCTCGCTGCATGTAGTGCCTGAAGAGAACTAATAGCAAGGGCAAGTGGGCCTTAGGAAAGAGTTGACTGCAAGGTGTTGCTATTGAATTGCTAATAAAATAAGGGCTGCTGTGACTTTTGTGTCTGAGGTTAACTTAATGAAATGACTGTGATTTGTATTTTAACTGGGTTAAGTGAAGAGTCGCATATTATTGGTTTATGACTTAATTATGAATCAGTACAAAGTTTTGTGTCCTTGCACTTGCAAGGGTACCTGGCAAGTTCTGCTTTAGTCCACATTCCTGGTTTTCAGCTTTTAAATGTCACATTGCAATGCTAAATACACTACTTTCCCAAGGTGAGCAGTTGCTGGTGCGGGAAGGGATAGTTGTAGATATGGCTGACCTGCTGAAGCAGGAGTGTGGCCCCTTGCTCAAGCTGAGCAAAGAATAAAGCATAAGGAGTTTAAAAAGAGGGGGAAGATTGTAATATTTTAATGGTATCGAGGAAGAATTAACATGGCTGTGAAGGCCTTGGGGAGATGGTTTGACCCTGTCTCATTCATCTGATCTATCCTGCTAGCTACAGAGAGGTATTGCATGACTTCAGGATTTTATTTTAGCAAGGAGGCAGCTGTAAACTTCAGGTCATTTAGAGATTTTGTTTGCAGCCATTACTGTGCTGGGTTTGAGACTGTTCAAGGGCAGAAAGTGTTAGCCTGTGTGAGCCTAAGGTCATGATTACTTCTATCAGTGACTAAAACCACATCCCTGTAATGGGTACATGGGAATCTAATCTTTTGAATAGCAGCATCCAGGCCTATACACTAAAAAGAGTGGATCTCCCCTCCATTCCCTTGTAATGAAAGGTTTGGAGTGACTAAGAACTGAAGTGGGGATAGGCTATAGAATCTGTATGGGCAACTGAGCACCAGACACTGTTATTTTTGGTCTTAGTGTAATTGAATGCCAGGTTGCATTCTCAGGATGGCAGGCAAAGGTGCATCAGTCAAATACAGGTTGGATTCCTTTTCTTGCAAATCTGGTAGTCGGTAAAGTAGCTAAACCCATTGCTTTGCATAGGTGCCTGGCCAAGTTCTGAGTGGCACTATGGAAAGCAGGCGAAGTATGTTTGTTCTCTGGTCACATGACATATACTGGTTAGTGGCAGGCAGGTGAAGTTTCTTGCCAGCTGTTGTGAAATGGCCAAGCCCTTGCAGCAGGTAGACATGGCCACAGCTAGGTGTGGGGACAGTCAGCATTGGTTCTGTAATGTTGCAGAGTACAGTTTCTTCCCTTTTGTGGAGCACTGCTTTGGGAAAGATGTGCAGAACTAGCTTATGTAAAACTGCAGTCATTTCTGGAAGGAGACTGGCTCTCAGTATCGCCATATCTTCATGGAATAAGATGGTGGGGATTTTCTCTATAGTGCCTGATGACCACCAGAGACTACTGAAGATGCCACATTGTCCAGTAGAGGTTTTAAGGCTGTTGAAGTCTCATGCTGGACCGGGTTTTTGCATTATGCCTTAAGTCATTTTGTTGTTGTGATTATAAGGTTGACTGATTGACATTGCTACAGTGCTACTTCTGGCCCCTGGACTGCTAAAAGGAAAATTAACTGCAGCCAGTTGTCAAAAAGGCTTGGTAGTGGGGTCTGCACTGAATCTGGGCAGTGGGAGTATACACACTCTCCCGTTCTCATCAGATTTCCTCTAAGGAGTAGCCCTTTTTCATCAACACAACACCAGGTCTCTATGTGCTTTGGGCTGCTGTGAAGGCCAGGACCCTTGCTCAGTTCTAGTTAGGCACTGTTTTTCCTATTTAGGCAAGGGGAAAAACCTGAAAGTTCTACTAGTTTCAGGATCCCCAGCACCAACTGAGGCAAAGATCCTGGTACAAACAACGTTCATTTCAGCTGCCAAGTAGCAGTTGCACTAGGCATAGCTTAGCTTCTGCACCAAGACTAAAAGCATTCCTCACAAATAGGTAATTTAAGTCCTCTGTGCCAGGAAGGTGGTTTAGGAAGCCCCAGTACCTTTCACAGTATCCTGTCCAACATAAAAAGCGCCTCTAAAGAACAGTCTGCAGCATAGATGGGGTAGGGTCAAGGCCTGCTGATGTGTTTTTGTCATCTGGGGACACTTGAGAACTGCTTGATTAGCATCAGCCTTCCCTAAGGTCCCAAGTTGAAGCTCTATTGTATGCCTGCATTCATCTCAAGGGGTGTATCTACATGTGCACTTTAATGTGCATTAAAGCATCGCTAAAAATCCATGCTGTTAACGCATATTAAAATAGGCTAATGTGCATTAAGCATCACTTAATGCTCATTAACTGAAAAGCAGTTAAGACAGGCTAATGCATGTTTTCTTAGTATCTCAATGGAGGTACAAGATTTAATGTGCATTAAGTAAAGTGCATTAATGTGTGTGTAGACACTTTCCATGGAGTCTTACTTTTTGCATCAGTAACTTAAATCCCCTCACCAAAGCACAGGAATCTCTAATTTGTCTTCATTACCTGCCCCAGGAAGTATTCCCAATTACCTTTCTCTTTTAAGGAGTCCTTTTTTCTGGGTGAAGCTATCACTCTGCCCTGATACTGATGGACCAGCACGACCTCTGTCCTAGCCTAAAGGCAATGACACTGAACAAATGCACATGCTGCCTCAGATTCAGGATGGCAAAGTTTGACTTTGTTTCACACAGATATGATTTGTGGTTGGTTGCTTATAGCCCAATCCTTTGGGCCTACTGGAAGCACCTGTGATTAATAGTTGGACACTTCACAAAGGAGTCTTGCTCTTTCCCCTACCCCACCAGTGAAGCACCCATATGGAATTGCCATAATTCCTATATCCCTGCCCTTTCCAGGAAGCAGCAATGACTCCGTCGACTTCCCGGTTGGCAGGCAGCCAGCCACCAACTGCAAGCAATCTCTGATGAAATTCCATGAATGGGGGGATTCCAGGGACAGACTTGCTTACCAAGAGCAATGCTAGTGTCTGCACTTCTGCTCCATAGCGGGACAAACCCAAGATTACTGCTAGATGTTTGTTTGCTATAGGGTACTGTGCGTCTTGGGGGGCCTTCCCACCTATTCTATTTCACACAGACTACCAAAGTGAGGTGAGGCCAGATCATGCTCATGTTGGTAGCTCCCAAATGGCACCTAGTGTCCACAAACTTTCCAGTGTCACAAGTGACTGTTCCTCATGCATTCAGAAAGTTTGTACCAGAGTGGGAAAATATGAGTCTCAGACTCCCTCCCCATGGAAGCGATTTGTGGCCCAACATTACCCAGACCCAAAGTAGATCCCACTAACAAAGGTTCATGACTCTTTGCTACAATTAAACTATTCTGGGCCCTACTTTACTGCCATCTGTTTGGCAGCAATACTACTACATCAAAGTCAATCCCCCACAATGAAACTTGCATTGATACACAAAAAAATGTATATAATGCATGGTAGTGTGGGGCTGGGGTCAAGTTTCTTCCATTATGAGAGACTTTATTGATAAAGGTGCCTTGTTTTACTACAGGAGAGAGAACCTTACTTGACTGGATGGACCCTTCTACTTAAAAGCTAGGACTCAACCCATCTTTATTTTAAACCACTTTTGAAACAATAATACCTCTGATAACAAAAAAGCCTTGGTGGAAGTGTCTGACCAGCAGTGAAATCAACTAAGCAGACAGTCTGTAAAGTACACTTAAAAAGTAAATGGTACCTTGGATCTTCAAAGTCAGCAAAATGCAGGGCTTTGGAAAAGGATAAAAGATGCTCCTTTCCCATAATATAAGCCTTTATTCTTTTCAATTCTGGGCCAGGACTATTAAATGTAACATGGTACTTTCCTCAAGGTAAGTTGGAAGTAAAGCTACAGGCCCATTAAAGCATGAGCTTCCAAAATATTTCAAAATCTAACTTGCAACTAGCTCAGATAGCTATCCCACCTCATCTCTGCCCATCAGGTAGTAAATGAATTAACTGTTGAATGCAATTAATACACAAATCTAGATGTTGCAAGAATGCACAAGGCTTGCAAACTCTCTCATATTCTAAGGTTTGGGCACAAGTAAGCATGGCAAGCCTTATTGTTTAATCTAACATCTACATCACTTACTACTTTAACTATTTAGTGGACAGGCAAGGGCCACAATAATTTTAACTGCAAAGGCAAAACCTTAGGAAGTTCCCATGCTGCCTTAGTAATTCACACAAACGGCATATTGTCCCCATTTACTACCTTATTTCTCAGCTTTTAAACTCTGGTGGGGCCTCTTTTTCTCTATGCTGAACTCCTGTGTAACACTGGTTAGACCATCATGTCCCAGCTGAGGTTAGCTGCCATAGCTCCATATGAAGGGGTAGTAATAAGTGCTGCAAGCAATGCTTTGCATTTAATTTTTGCACTAGAATTGAAGCAGCTGAATGTGTGCCAGAATTCTAGCTTCTGTTCCTTGCATTCTGACTTCAACCCCTAGTGTGCAAAGCTCACATATGCTGTGCCTCTCCCCCTACTGAGGTATGTCAGCAGTTCATTTCACATGTCTCTGAGCTAGACTTCACACAAATACAGCTCCTGATAGACTCTGATCCAAGCTGTACTCTCTTTGGTACAGCCTAGATCAGAGTCTATCATTTCACCCACTGACATTTTGGCCACTGAAATAAAAAGAAATTGAAGTGTAATAGGAGAGGAGAAACACTCAGGTACCACATGGAGTCCTCAGTACTGACTGGGAGCTGAGACGCAGATAAAGCCTAGACAGAAGAGACAGCCACGACTCCTTGCATGTAGAACTGAAATATCTTTACTGACATTCAGAGGTGTAACATGGCCAATTCAGAGATGGCTTCAGGTTGGACGTTCCTACAAAAAAGGCTCTAAAAACCATTAAAAAAAATCTGTTTCTAGCATGAAGTCACAGAATGTTAAAAATCACAACACAATAAATACAGCCAGCTGCTGCTGGAGCCAGGAGCCTCTTCAGCTCAGGAATTTAGTAAAAGATTGAGGCCAAGAAAGAGTGGAGTGGACTGTGGAACAGCAAAGGCAGAAGGATAAAACAGGACTTAGGCCACATGATGACCACAGACTGCTTTTCCAAGGCCTGTTCTCTGGAGCCTCCTTCTTGTCAGCTCTTCTGCCCAGTCCAGCTGATATACTTCCCAGCAGCTTCAGTTGTTTCCTTGCAGCCATGTTCATGCATCCTATATGGCAAACCACCAGGCCTAGTTTTAGACAGGGGTCTACCCAGCTTCTATGCTACTGCCTTCTCTTGGAAGAGAATGAGTGGATTGTTTGCTTTGTAAGAACAGCCAGCTCTGCAGTGGTGTAATACAGCCTCCTGCTTCCTCCAAAGGCAACTCTTTCAGGTCAGGCTTCCCCATGGGTATTTTGCTTGACTGACCACAACCTCCTGCCATGACACTCAACCCTCTGACGGAGAATAGCCACTAGAGCAACCACACCATATACAGAAGGGTCCTAAACCCCAAGTCCCATTCTCTTATTCTGCTGAAGTGGGAGGGGAATTTAAACCTCCATTGCCTTCAGTGCTGGCTAAGGGAGGTCAGGTTTTCAAGGGGAGGATATTCCTAGATGCTGCACATCCCTGAGTCAACATGGCCCGTTATCCCAACAGCAGCAGTAGGGACACGTCTCACATTAAGGTGTTACAAGCTTATGGCAGATAGGTCCAGATTTTGCATATCCTGCTTTGCTCAAAACATTCCTGCCCCAATCCTCCTGAGAGACGCCTGATAGACACCAGCACAAAACCAAAGCCAGCTTTCCATTTGGTTCTTAGCGGAATGAGATGGCAATACTGTCTCCTTCCAGAGAGGTGCAGTGCCTTAAAAAGGTGAATCACCAGTTAAAGGACGATTTTAGGGCACTACCATGCTGTCACCTGTGCAGCTCCCAGCCAGGGAAGCAGTCACAGCTTGGGTCTTTCGAACGGTCCAAGAAAAAAAAACAAATTTATCAGGATACAAACCCTCTGAAGAACAGAGAAGGTCAAATAGAGACATGATGGCAGACATAACAGGAGTGTCTCATGTGACCCTAGTGAAGCCTCCACTCAAGGTGAAGCTAGGGGGTGCCATCTCCAGCTGGGGCCCACAATAAACCCAAATCCCAAAGGATTTGCATGTGGGGTTAGGCTGACCCAAGGCTGCAGAGTGACCAGGCACTATAACAGAGTCTATGTGCTCAGCTCTTGTCTGGTGAAGGAGTTGAGATCTAAAGCTGCAAATCTGCTGAGGGAAAAGGTCAGGGAAAGCTTATTCGACTAGATCAAATCCCAGTTTAGGCCCTCCACCATTTAAGAAGGGGATAGGGACAGGCCAAGCAGGGGTTTTAGTCAAACAAACACCTGTGGAGGAGTGGGCAGAGAGGGCTCTACGGTGACTGTTATGAGGAGACAAAATATGAAGTGCGAGAGGGGGTGACTGAAGTGCCCCCAGCTCAGGGCTCAAACAGTGCTGTGAGACCTCCTCCATCCTCGTTCTCCAGTATGTCTGTCTCCAGCAATGGCTTCACCTTTTTGAAGAGAGATGGGAGGTTCCGGATGTGAACTTCCTTGCGAAACTGCTCCCCTAGCGGCTTCTGCAGGAGACAGAGGGGCAGCTGTATGTTAGTCCCACTCAGCCAAAGGTTTCCATCATGTTTCATTCCCCCGTTCCATTTCTCACAAAGTAGCCTAGGTCCCCAACTTCCCTTAACCCATCCAGGTTCTGAGAAGGCCCTTGCTAGGTCCAGAAGAATAGCCTGGCATCTGTAGATGCTGACAGAAATGGCATTGCCACAATGGGCAATGTTGCCCTGATTTGTTACCACATACATCAACCCAGTAGGCTCCAATGCCTTTCAACCCAATGGTGCTGTCCCACACAAAGCTCTGTACCACCTGTGGGCTCTGCCTAATGGTGCTTCCTCTCCCACTTTGAAGGGCCTCCTGCACCTGGAGTGCCCTCAGTCTAGGAGCACCCTGGAGGCACCTCTAAGTGCTCAGGTACCATCCCATCCACCAGTGCTGATGAGATCCAGCAGCAGCACATACACATGCTGAAAGAAGGGGCAGGCTAGCTAGGGACATTTTTTCAGGAGTAAAGGGCCTGGCTGTGAGTGGTCATTTACCCCAATGCAGCCTGCAATTAGGCGTTTGAATTGGTCCTTCCGGCGCTTATCTGCCACCTTTTGCAGTGTTGGAGTGAGCAGCTTGGAGTCAAACTGCTCTAGTGACTCCCTCTGGATTTCTGGAATCTGCTCCATCACAGCCTTCAGCTCTGCATAGCGTGGGCGCTGCAGGAAGAAGGGAAGACTCTGCTCAGCATGAGCTCTGCCAGAGGGAAGACACCTTCTTTCTTCTGACGGATCAGAACGTGGGGCTTGTTAGCTCCCCCCACCCCTTCCCCGCTTAGGCTTGGGATCAGCTCATTCACTGCCTCCTATGAAACCTAGCATCAGAACAAGAGGGCTCCCCTTCTCCCCACCCCAGGTTCCTTACCAAAGCCTCATAGATCTGGAAGGCCAGGTGGACGAGAGCTGCCATGCAACCATCGTGCTGCCCGTGTGTCTGTAATCCTTTCAGCACACTTGTGAAGAACCAGGTCACCGCATCAGGGATCAGGTTCCCAGTAAGCACCTGCGACAGTTAATAGAAGAGATTAGGGGTATCTACAGTGTCCTCCACCAAGAAAGTTATGGAAATAGGCGAAATGAGGGGAGAGGGGGGAAACAGACTGGAAGCAGACAGTGTCATTCCTGGCAGGGGTGCACCGACAGAGATTTTTTGGGCTAATACCGATAGCCGATTTTTAAGGAGGCATATTGGCCGATATTGATCCAATTTCTGATACACAGCCTGGCAGCGGGGGGGGGGGGGGGGGGGGGGGGGGGGGGGGGGGGGGGGGGGGGGGGCAGACTGAGGCCCCCCCATGGTGATGGAGGGAGTGGGGTTGCAGCAGGAGCTGCTCAGCTGGGCCGGGGCAGGGCGGGGCACAGCATAGAGCCGCAGTTCATGGGTGAGGGGGGAGGGCGGCTCCAGCCCTGCACACTCCTGGGTTAGAAGGGGTCGGAGGGGTGTGCATGTGCCCCCGGATCTGCATGCAGGGCAGGGCGGGCTGCTGCTATGGGCTGGGGCCGGGGCTGCACCAGGCTCTTCCCAGCGGGGGCTGGTTTGGGCAGAAGGCAGCTACGCCGGGAAGGGGGGAGCTTCGGGGGGGGATGCTGCAGCCATCCCTAAATTCGCCGTAGTTCCCCCAACTCCCCTCCCAGCACCAATGCCTGCCCTGTCCTGAGCACAGCCCGGCCCAGCCCTGGTCACAGCTTACAGTGGCAGCCTGCCCTCACCCTGCGCAGATCTGGGGGGCACACGCACCCCCCCATGCCTTCCCGGGGTGCGTGTCATTGTGTGAGCCCACACCCTGCCCTGCCCTGGCTGCGCAGCGCCTGCCCCTGCCCCAGCCCCACTCCCTTCCTCACTGCCTCAATCTGCCCCCACCACAGCCCTTCCCTCCCCCTTCCCCTTCCACCACAGCGGATTTACCAGCTGGGCGCAACTCTCCACGCTGCCAGGCTTTGGTTCTTGCTGCCTATGTGCTGCGTTGTGGCTGCGCACATACATGGGGCATTTAATCAGCCACATTATCAGCCAGATCAGGCAAAAAAAGTCAATTTCCAATAGTCAATTTTCTTTATATTGGTGCTGATCCGATATTGGACCGATGTTTCAATGCACCTCTAGTTCCTGGTCATGTGGTGCTGCACTGTGAGTTCCTCTGCACATTTTTACTTTTGTCAGCTCTTAAAAGATTTGCTGGTGAATAAATGGATAACTACAGCAATTGCTGTTCAATGGCTTTTTATGCTTTGTTGTCCCTTACAACTAACAGTTACACTACATCCTTACAATCTGCCCGAACACAAATAATTATAAGGAAATCCCACATGTAACAGATCGGTTCTCTCTCTCATAAGCCACTGAATGAATGATCTAATATGGTCAATATACCTCAAAGTGAAATGTGCTTCATTTGAAACAACAAAAATCCCTATGTTGTCATTTGCCAGAGTACAAAAACATTCCACAAATTTCAAACACTGTGCTAAATTGTGTTGCAAATGTAAATCTCTTTCCACACACAGCTCAATCTTTTCTTTATTCAGTGAACCAGTTTTTTAATTCCTTTTTTTCAGGTTTCGGGCAATAAACCAAAATATGCTGAAGACCAATATAGAAATACCCGGGTGACATTTCCTTGAATAGGAAGTGAATGTTTTTGTCCTACAGGAAAACAGAACTAAAAACATGCACATAACTAGTAAGCAATAAAGTGGAATCTACTGTATAAGCATGGAGCCAAGATATCAGCACAAGTCAGGCCTGCTCTTCCTGTCCCAAGGGAGAAAACATCCAGCCATTATTCAGACTGATGATGGAGCCCGAGCACAAAGGTAAAGCGGACAGCAAGAGAAGGGCACCCTGCTTTCTCACCTAAGCATAGAGCCTCCATGTTTGCCTCTCCATCAACAATCCCCTCTCCCATTCTACTCTCTGTGCGAAAAGTACCTGTTTGAGCAATGGCCAGCAAAGCTGCGTGGTGGTTCTTTGGCAGGACAGGGTATCTTTCCAGGAGAGGGATGTGTAGGAAGTGATCAGCAGAGCAGTGCAGACATCCTGGAAAGGAGGTGGGGAAAGACAGGTCAGTGGAAGCTAGAGGTTTTGCTTCTGAAGGAGGCAGAAGGACCATATGGGCATTTAGAGAACCCCAACATGGGACTGGACAGCTCAGTTTCATTCTCTATTTGAAGGCAAAAAGCATGCCAGGCCCCTCAGCCATCCACTCAGTTCCACTCTGTGCCCAAGAGAGGATCCATCATGTACCTAGTCAGCCCATGAGGGCTGCAGCAAGCAAACTTCCTGCAGCAAAGGCAAGTGGGTTTGAGTAGGCACCAAAACAGCCCCACCCAACTCTCACCAGCTGCTGCTGTTCTGAAGCCAGCACAAAGAATTCTGAGACAAAGTGTGAGTGTGACAAATTAAAGATGCCTACAGCAGGTAGTTTGGGAAAGAGGTGGTGGGGGGAAAGCAGCCAATAGCTCCCCATGCCTTACCTCTTGCTTCATCAAACACTTTCCCAGTTCAGTGAGCTCGGCGCTGGCAGGTGGAGTCACATCTGTAGACATCATCTCATCATCTACAAGGAGAGACAAGGCAGCTGCATGAACACTTCACTCCTCAGAAAGGAGTGACACAAGTAATGCTCAGCCTAGGTCCCTTACCTAACCCACCTCCACATAAGGAAGAGGGGGTTTCCCAACTCTTCCTGTTCTCCCAGCTAGGATGGAAGCCCTGCTGACAGATCACCTTCCTCACCAAGCAAAAGAGGTCATCTGAATAGGGTTAATTCCTAACAAGGCATGGACAGCTGTTTGCAGATGGCTTGCTTAGTGTACTGGGGTTGGGAAAGGCAGCTTTCCCATCCTTGAAGGGCTGGGAGGAGGAAGCCTTCTCCTCAGTACCGCAAGTCAGATCCCAAGTACTTAAATTTCTGCAAAGCCTCTACAGGAAAATGTCGACTTCTGCGGCTAAGACTGAGTTCCTTCAGAGCCTTGGAGAAGAACCACCCAAGGCAGGACCTGGGGACCCTGCCCAAGCTCTGAACAGAACCTCAAAAGAGAGGCCACAAATTTGTGAAAGATCAGCAATAAGCTAGGAAGTAGTTGTGTGCACTACTTGTGGGGAGTGGATGCAGCAGGGCAGGTTACTCACCATCTCCATCTGCAGTGGCAGAAGAGTTATGCTCAGCGCCTTTCTTTGAAACACAGCAAACAGCTGCAAAGAGAAGCACAGATCAGAAGAGCAGCAGTGGGGGAGACATTAGTGCAGAACCTACTAGGATCATCCTGCTCACTCTTGTGGGGCCATGGCAGCTTTATTCTCTCCCAGCATTTCCCAAACTTCATTACCCACATGATGGTAGAGGGATCTAAAGACAACACTAGAGTCAGAGGCTGTGTTGACTCAGAAGTGCACATGTCTGTCACTGCAGTGCCTCCCTCCACCTCCAAACCTGTAGCCTCATACTAGAACAGTGGGGTTATGGAGTAGATGCTACAGTTTTACTGAGCCACAAAGCAGGCTCTAAAACAAAATTATTTAGTGTTTGGACTCTGCCTGGGATGCAGCAGCTTAAAGAGATGAAGCCAATCAGGAAAGGAGTGACAAAACAGCTCCTTCAAAGCTTGCAATCCTTTGATCTTGCCTAGGACTAGATGATCTCAAGGCCTCTTCCAGTTCTGGGCTTCTTCATGGCATTTAATTTCCTCAGATTCTGAGCTCAAAATTACACTGTGGTGCATATAAAACCCTCAGCTTAAGTGAGTGGCAGAACAAAGAATAAGAGATAGGGCTTTCCTGGCACCCAGTAAGAAACAATGTCAGCCCTGGCAGCAAGATGCCCCAAGCCCTACCTTCTGCTCTTGCAAGTGCCAATATAGTCAGGTTGGCAAGGGGTGCAACCCATCTCATGTGTCATGAGACACCAATCTGGAACTAAGATTCAAGGAGGGACTATCTTCAACAGGGACAAAAACATCCAGGGGAATAACAGTTAATACTAACAGGAAGAGAAGTTGGGAGACAAAAAGCCTGTACTTCAGGGATCTGGAACTGACCTCTATTATTTGGGTATAATGGGAGCCTCTTTCATCTGTTTTCCATGCTGTTACTATCTTTTGACTTATTTTGTTACTGGCTACTGGTCCCTGGATCCAATAGTCCCAAAGTCCACGTGGTTCTTTTCCAGGATGGGACGCCTCAAGCAAAACCTTGCTCCCAGCCTTGTTTCACTTACTGATAAGGTCCATGACTTCCCGGGTCAGCAGCCTGACCAGCTGCTCCTCAAGCATCTCCTGAGACTCAGGGTTGTCATCTGCTGTGTCCTCCTCACTAGCAGAAGAGAAGGAGAGTTTAGGGGAAGGCTGTGGGGAGAGGGCAGCAGCATCTCAGGGTGCCTACTTTGGGAAAAGACAAGGAAATGATTTAGCAGGCCAGACTGGATCACACCCAGGATAAACAAAAGGAGGGGACAGCCTCTCCTAAGATCAAGTAGTAGTAAAGACCATTGCTCTCTGAGGGAAGTAGCAATGTGGGGCTGATGGAACATTGCTACTCAGCACTCTTGGATACTCAGGTTCATGGAGAAGCACCAAGACAGTTTCCCCTTCCATGGTCCTACACCTCAAGATTCACCCAACATCCCCCCTCCCTGAGTTGCTCACTTGCACACCCTCCCATTAACAGTAAGCCCAATGGCAAGGCTCCTGTGCTGCAGGCTCAAGCCCAAGGCCCAGAAGCCCCACTGTCCTGATCCCCTCTCTGAAGGAGACATCACCAGTGCCACAACCCCAATTGGGAAAGCTGAACTTGACTCCATTTGGAGAATGTCAATGCTGCTCTTGGGTTGGTCTCATCTCTAAGCACAGCGGGCTGGAGGCAAAGGGCCAGGTGGGTCTTAGCACCAGAGTCCTCCATGTTCCTTACCAAAGCATGCTTCGCTGGTTGATGACCTGCCATTTCTGGGACAGCCTCTGCAAAACACCAAGACAAGGTGGGGGAGAGGAAGCGATAGAGAGAAGGAGTCACCAACTTCTTGAGAAGCCATCCCTGAAACACAGTCGACAAGCCCAAGTACCATTCACCATACAAGGGCCAAAAGAAAAGTGGCTTTACTACTAGCAGTGGCCCTTTGAGCCATGAGGTTGGACCAAGGGAGCTATAAACATGATTCCTTTCAGGCATGACTGTGCACAGGTCAGGAGCCCAGCAACGATGCCTCAGAAGTGGCTGGGAAGCTGTGCTGGGTGTAGAATTCTTGGAGTGAGGGAGAGAGAGGGTGTGTAGGCCTGGCAATACAGGAAAGTGGCTAAAACTACAGGGTCAAAACCATTGGAGCCTAGAAACCCATAGCAAGGATCTGAGTTTTAATAAGCCAGGGCAGGAGTGCAACGGCACAGCAGCCCAGCGTTCTACAGGCTGAAGAAGCCAGTGATCAACCCTCTAGGCTCTGTCCCCTACCCAAATGGCTCTGAAGCTGTGGTAAGGCTGGGGCTGAATGGACCCCTCCCCACTCTGACAAGGGAGCCCTGACTCCTCAGCAGCACAGAGACATACACTCAATACGCAGTTTCTTACCACATGCAGATAGGTGAAGAGTGGTCCAAGGATAGGGCAGACAAGGGTCTCGTAGTACTCTGCAGGGCAGAAGAGCACCAAGGGCTTCACAAACACGCCTGTACAAGTTGGTTAAGGGAAATACACAACATGCGAGTCTTACAGACAATGCAACCCACACACCAGTGCACACCACTGCTGTGCAACAGGGAGCGCATGGGTCTTGGCATGCTGTGCTCTATCTGGTACGTGATGGAGGCCCATGCCTTCTGTTCCTTTGGTTGATAGACTTGTTGACAACAGCTAGATCACCAGTCAGCTGAGCAGGATCCCAGTGATGTAACACCAGGTTATTGTACTTGGAACAATGCCAGCGACTGAGGTGAAAGCAGGACGAGAGCAGGCTTTCCTGGACCCTCTTACCATCAGCTCTGACCAGTGTCTTGAGGGACCAGTGATAAGATCTGATGAGGGTTAGACTTCCCGCCCAGAAGTAAGAGGATCAGTGCCAGCTATTGTGCTTGCTTTGAGAAGAGGTCACTGACTGGAAACTAGACAGCAAGCCCCAAGATCGCTGGAGCCAGTCAGCAAATTTATTCTTTTTCCAGTATCCTAAATGAAGTACCCTCCCAAATACATGTCACCAAAGAGGCTCTCCTTCTTGCAGTCTGTCCAGCACAACTTCTTTGCGTCACCATCTGTGCTGAAGTCATTCCAAATTGTGTTTTCCCTGCTCACTCTGAGAGACAGTCCTAGCTGTGACATGAGGGACTCAGACGTGGGCCTTGTTTAGTTATTAGCTCCTACTCCTTTGACTGCGCAGCCTTCAAGAACAGGATGGGTGGCCATAATGCTGGTGACGACTGGGAAAGGGGAGCCCTGTGTCACATACTGCAGCAGCTTCCCCAGGCTGTCCAGAGGCCAAAGAAAAAGGATACGAAGCATGGGACGTAGCCTGTAGTCAGGAATGTTGTTGAGGTTGATGAAGGCTGAGGTGAGGAGTTGGCTGGCCAGGCCTTCAACAGTGTAGAAATCCTGCTGCATGGATGGGCCAGCATTTCCCAAGACATGGAAACTATAATGGAAAACAATGTATAAGGTAACTGAGCTAGACAAGGGGTTTGTCAGCTCCCTCCTAGCAAAGGCTGGAAGTGCTGTGGCTCCACAGAGACATTTCAGAATGTGCGCCATGGGTGCTTGCAAAATAACTACCGTGGAAGTATCAGGGCAATGTACTTCTGAGCACTGATGCTACTCACCCTGAAAAAGGGCACACTAGGCCAGGGTATTCTACAAGCATTTCAGCACGACTTACAGTGGAAGGATTCCCAGCAGACTTGGCAACATGGAATTCTTTTCTGGCAGTTATGCTGCAGGTACATATAAGAGAGCGAGCGCAATGCGTTTCCTCATTGCTTAGGGGCACTTGGGCATCAAGTGAACATAGATGCTGGTGGGCAGTTGAGGTCACAGTGCCAGTCCCTCTCTAGAATAGTGGGTTCCAGTGAATCAGTGTAACCGCGTGGAAGATCTCTGTCACTCTTACCAGTTGTCATACAGGGTACAGAAGAAGCCCTGCATCCTTTCTAGAACAGTTTTGTAAACAGGAGAGTCATAAAGCTCCAGCAAAGGCTGAGGGAGACCTGAGGAGAGAGAGAAATCAAGTACATGAGCCAAGGTGCCTTCACAGACAGACCCCATTCAGGGAGGCTTGGCTCTGAGATAAGCACCAAGTGAGAAATCACCAGGACCACAGCGAACCAACGAAGGATCCTCTGCTCTCAGGTAAGTTGTTTATGTGGACAGTACTACAACCCTTCTGCCACCACTGAACTGGGCTGGGCACCTGCTGAATTCAACTTGGCTGCATTCAGCAGGTGGAGGGCACAGCTATCTCAGATCTCCTCAGTGAAAAGGCAGCAAGAGTGTGCAGCTCCTCACAGCTGCATCAGTCCCTCTTCACTCCTCCAAACAGGCTGACAGGACCAGGTGTTCAAACTAATCCGTAAGAAAACTTGCCGGTGTCGCAACTCTTTTTCAGCAGCCTCTCCCTGAGGTTAATTATGGGGACTGGCTAAACTCACTGGGTGTATGTTACTGATTCTGGCTGAGGTCGTGCCTGTGTTGTTCTAGGTGCTGTTACACACCACCAGACACAATCTCTCCCCTGAAGATTTATAGTTAAAATAGACAAGACAGAGAAGGGAAAAGAGCACCCTCATTTCAGAGTCACAGAAAAACAAGAAACAACTTATCCCGGGTCCCAGAGCATCTGTAGCAGAGGATGAAACTGAACTCGAGTCTCCCAAGTCCTAGCCCAGGGGCAAGACCATTTTCTTTATTTGGGCAGATCATACTGCCCGAGGCAGCTCACATCTTTGGACTCAGGTTCTAACAAACCCTACTCATAATGAAGTGTTTGGAAATGACCACTGGAGCCAGGCTGCAGGCCTTTGCCTGAAGTTCTTCAGACATCAGGCTCCTGCACCAGTGGTAGCTAATGCGATCGTGGAGCACTGCTCTAATTACAACAGCACACACACATCTAGCCTTGTCTATGTAGCAAAATGAAGATAGCTTGGGAATCAACTCAAACCAAGCTGCAGCAACTTCTCCACAGCTGGGATGGGAGGGCTGGGGTGGGGAGAGATGTCTGGTATCTCTTCACAAGGGTAAACCGGGTGGGAGGTTGGATTCAGACATCACTAGTATAAAGATGTTTCATGAAAGGGAATAAATTAAAGTCAGAGCCGATGAACAGGAGTTGGATTTCTGGCCCCTTCCAGCTGCTTTATTTGAATGCAAAGGTGTCTTCCTAGGGAAGCTACCCAAAGGGTTCCCTCTAAGGAAGAGCCCTTTACCTAGGATGGCGTTCTTCTCCACTTCCAGCATGTCTAAGGCCTTTGCAAAAGTGTCCCCCAGCTTTGCCACCACCTCCGGCATGTAGAGATTGTTGTGAGTCCTGAAAAAGAAAGGGGCGGTTCATACTTGCACAAGCGAAGCCCCTTCGTACTTGACAGTGGGATCCTCCTCCTTCAGCCTGTGAACAAGCTCCTCTGTGGCAGGTGATGAGGAAGGAGAGACCAAGCACTTGTGCATGGGATCCCCCTTCCCCATCTGGGAAAATACTGGGGACACTTCTCCCCCAGAGGTAGAGACCTGGAGAGACTCCACCTCGTGTCCTGGAGCTCCCAGCTGCCCACTCGCATGTCCGACTGCTCAGGCCACGCCCTTCTGAGTGTGGGCAGCAAAGACTCCCAGCAAGTCTCCAGCTGAAACTGGCAGCAGCTCGTTGGCTTGGCCAGAGGGACCAGAGAGCAGATTTAAAAACCCACAGTTCCATTTCTAGCAAGATACCCTGCGCCTGCTGCCCCTGCTCCAAAATACACACACTGCCCCTCGGGGATGGGTCACAGTCCCCAGAATGGCAGGCGGCACCGGAGGAACTCTAGGGAGCACCATGGCCTAATGTACACGTTGCTAGTGGCGGAGACACACGCCCCTGGACAATGCATCTGACTGGGAAGAGTTCTGTATAACCAGGAGACAGCCACATGGTCTGCTCTCTTTGAGGGACACCAATTCAGCCAAGGGTGGTTGGTTTTTGCCATCCAGGCCAAAATGAGTCCCTCCCTTAACCAGGGTCATAACTCTCAAGAGCTTGCCTCAGCAGGGGGTGTCTCTCTCACCTACCTCGCTCTCCTTTGAGACCTCAGACCTCCACTCTGGGTGTCGACAGCTGCACACAGCACAAATCCTGCAGCCAAACGGCCCAACAGCCTCCGTCAAAACTGCAATGCCATTGTACCTGCTGCTAGAGGTGATCAAGGGCAACTCAGTATCAACCCCTAGAGCAGCGTTTCCCAAAGCGTGAGGCGCAAAGGACTGGCAGGGGAAGGGGGACAGGGGCAGACCTCTGCTGTTCTCCAGAGTTTGGGACATAATTTTTTTTTTTTTTGTTAAAGAGTCTCTAGTTGTCATGACTGTGAAGAAACACCAATGCACCAGTGCCAGCCTGAGCTTGCAGAGGGCCTGAGCTGACACCAAACTATCCTGTTCCTCTTACTGAGTGCTAACAGACCACAAGTGTCTGTGCTGTTAACTACTTCACTCTGTCCTTATGTAGAGAAGGACAGTAAAATCCTGTGTGAAGACCTATATAACCTACTGACTAACCCATTTGGAGTAGGACTACCACGCCAGGATGGATCTCAGAGGCACAGTAATTTTGTTTTCCTGGTAAAGGTTTCAGCTTTCAAGTTTGGGAAACGCTGCCCTACAGGTTCAGAGAGCTATGTACCCCTGCTTGAGGCTATACTATGACCACAGTGAACATATGACCACATATGACTATGAGGACACCTTTACTCAGTCACCCTTTGTGTGTCTCCAGCCTGTTTCATGCTAGTAAAGGCTGAACTTGGATAATGGGAAGGAAGGTCCTGCCTCTTATATCACAATGTGTCAAATGCATGATCATGGAATTGGCCACTAATCCTGTAAAGTGGCTTTGCTCTGATCAAACCAGCTGGCTGGCTGGTCCCACTGAGGAGAGATCATCGCACCCTGCAGCTTGCTGCCACGAGTCTCACCTTAAAACATACTCTCAAGTCAGTAGTAAACCTGCATAGGTTGATGCTCAGTCAGAGGGTTCAGCAAAGCTGCAGCAGTAACTGAAGTTAGTGGGACCAAACTGCTCAGCCACCAGGCATAGTTAGAAGGCAGCCACCAGATATGAAAAGGTCAGGACACTCAGACTGAGCACTGAGTACAGTCACCGGATAAAAAGGGACTTCTGGGAAATCCAGTGCCCAGGAAAACATGGAAAATGACATTCAAGAGAGAAACATTTATAGCCCAGCAAAGACACAGAAAAAGGATATGGCAGGGAATGGGGGGAGTGTATTTTCAGAGAGAATCACAGCTCTGTTAAGCAAGCTGGAAGCATCTCTGATACCAAGATGTTGTCTGCTAGGCTAGAGGATGAGCCTTTCAGAACTTCCTGGGAGTCTGCGGTGAAAAAAAAAAAGGTCTTAACCCAGAAGTGGAACTGTCTATATTAGAAAAATCGGAGATAGTTGTATCTACAGAGCCAGGCCACTGCAGATATTAATGCTGTGTAAGATCAGCATCTTGTCAAGCTGGGTTCAGAAAAAGCCCCCAGTTTGTGCAGGACTCCTGATAAGCCTGGTTGGTTTGTTCAGATCCCAGGCACTGGGGATGATGGTGGGTGAGAGTCTATTCAGCTGCTGACTCCAAGACATTCCAATACCACAGAACTTGCCTTTTATTTAGGCTCAAACCCAGAAGAGAAAGCAAGAACGTCACAAAAACCATAAGCCAAAAAGCTGGGGAAGCAGCTGGATAAACTGAAATACCACAGAGGACAAGAAGTACTGTCAAACATCAAGCTACAAACAATTAACAGAGCAACTTCAAGTTCATTCAACAATTGGACATCCACTGTGAAAGCAACAGGCAAATTAGGTCAAGCACAAAAAGACCAGCTATCAGAGGCATCCTTACACTGCCTGCATCTCTCAAGGTGCACGTATGAACTGCTGCGGAGTTATCCTGTTACCTGAGCTCCCTGGCCATCTCAGAGGTCATGGCCAAGACCAAGGAGCTATTACACACACTACTTACCTTGGTATCAACCCAGTGATTACTAACACTTTCCCTGTGTCTCCTCCCCTACATGGCCTAAGGCACCACACAAGGGACCCAGAAAGGAGTAAGCACAACCATTTACAGTGGAGAACATCCCCAGCTTCATAGGAGCTTCTTTACTTACAGTTCAATTCAGCTGCTCAGGAGAATTTGTGAGGCTGCTTCTTGCAGATCCAGTCAGCCAGTGCATCCTGTGAGACCTCCAAGCCCCTGGCATTAGCCCCTTTCCCTCAGCAGCTCAGTAACACTTCAGGAACTAGCTGGCTTTCCCTGAAAGTTGGCCTTTAGACCCAATGCTTTGCAATGTACCCAAGCATAAAGTCAGCTACTATCCTGAAGCTGCAACTACCACACAAGGCAGCCATGCTTGGCTCTAGTGCAGTACTTCTAATATCCACACACAAGCTTCTCAAGACTTCAGAGGCCTTTGTGTGAACCACATGAACCTGTACATGTGGCAAAACCCTCCTGGACAACAGAAACAATGTCAGAGGGAAGCTCTCTGCTTTCCTGGAAGCTTCAATACTGCTTTTGCCCAAAAGCTCTGCCAATTTATGACAGCTGGATGTCCTTACACCTGGCAACTACCCTGTAGAGTGGGGCCTCATTATTCTGTGCTCAGTGAAGGCAGATGCACGGCAGGAGGCTGGGCACGTTCACTACTTCAACCATGTTGTCCCTGCCATAGAAATAGTGTCAACCTTTATAAAACTCTCCTGGGAAACAGGGTGTGGGAACCTTAAAGGATCAAGTACAAGCCACAACCTATTGCTCAGAAAAGTCTAAAATGAATGGCCCCAGTCTGTAACAGAGAAGTATGAATGACAACATCAATCTGCTACCTCAGAACACACCATGGGAGCCATGTTCCTAGTGCTAGAGAAGGTACACTAGTCATAGAGCACAGCCTGGGTGTCTCCTTGCAAAAGGAGGCAAGAATAGGGCCCAGATGGATGAGGGTGGAATTTAGTTTTTTAGGCTGCTCATAACAGGTATCCCCCTAAGGTCTTTAACATATTAATTTTGGGAGTACAGTGATTGTGTGGGCAAACACGTCCCTCATCTGTGGCCATAACAACCTGCTGTAAGGCAGGGGAACACTAACTGGGATGCTGTTTTATTGGATTTCACAGCTATGGTGATGTGCAAGCTTTAGTCACTAAAATGTGCTGAGCTGTACACAAATCACTGAACAAGACTGTCTCTGCCCAGAAAGCTCACAACTTGCCACAAGAATTGATCCATGGGATCCTTGACCTATGCAAGCAAAAGGCAAATCATATGGGACAGGGTGGATTCTGCTTCATCAGTAACAAACTGGATAGTTCAACCCTGCCTACAAATGAGCCACCCTAAGCCTTGTAATGAGGAGTGGATCAAGACTGTAGGTACCTGCCCCACCCCCATCTCTGCCCAGGACACTGCTTCCTACTGGAAGCAGCAAGGTCCTGATTTCATGAATGATGTGCAGTCCTGCCAAGCTGAATACCTACAATGTCCTTACAGCTAAGAGTGGATTAGACCAGTCTCTTCAAACAGTCACTTTTCAGCAATCATCTAGCTTCAGATGCAGGCAGAGGGAAGTTGTCTCAGACTCTGCACAGCATGACCTCACATTAACTCTGAAGCTAGCAGTGCCTCCACAGCACAGTCCACACCTTGGTAGCTTCTTTGTAAATCCAAGGGCTGTTTTTTTCCCTAGATACTTCAGTAATTCAAGGGCTACACTCCTCTGCTCACCTCACACACCTGAACCCTCATCTCCCTCCACATCGGCCAGTCTACAGATACATAATCATAGTACCAGTAGGTGTCCTGCCAGTCACAGACAGCCTCAACAGGTGCCCCTTCAAGTTTCAACAGAAGATCATGCTTCAGGCCCCCAGAATTCACATTTAGCAAATCAAACAAGCTCAACTGAGTACTGAAGAGAGAAGAGTGCAAACTCCCACTGGACGCGATGAGAGCTGGGACTGCCCTGGTGGTACCTGGAGAGGTGGCCTGGTGGGGGCTGAGGGCAGAGCAGAGACATTAGTTGAGAAACGCTTTGTTAGTTGTGGTGGCAGTTTTACGGGCAGAATCCAAGGTGGGAGTCGGGGTGGGGGTGGCAGCCCCAGCCCAAGCTCCCATTGGCTCTGATGGAATCCTGTAGGCCAGGGCAGTGAGTGCTGGGAAGGCTCAGTTTCCCCAGTCCTATTCCCCACTGAGAACAGTCAGGAACAGCATTGGTGCAGGTGCCCAAGCCTGTGCTCCCGTTGGCTTCAATGGGAGAACATGCTCAGAACGCACATATGTGGCAATTTTGCTTTAAGAGATTTCAGTCAGCATAACTGAGGTCACGTCAACTCAACCCACCTGATGAGAGCAAGCAAGTTGTCCATAAGTTTCAGGACTTGCTCAGTGCAGGGGTTACGGTAGATCGGACTACCGCTGGGTGTGCACCCGACGACAAATCCTCCAGCCGTAGCCTCTTCCAGGGCAGTGGGCCAGCGAGCCCGTTTCACAACTCCCAGAATGGTGTACACGCAAAAGCTTATCTACAGCAAACCAGAATACATGGAAAGAACACTTCTTAGCAATAAGGCCAAAGAGGACCTTGTTACCCATCTTCTCTCCCAGGAACTTTTCACAACAGGATGGCCTGCCACCACTGGTCCAACCCTGTGAGATGCGGCATGCTACTCTAATATCTTCTGAAGTCTGCAATAACCTTTTGTCCCTCTGGCAGAGCTCAGGAACTTCTTATAGGACAAAGTATCAATGCAGAAGATCTTGCAGAGTTCAAGGAACCACACAGGGTACCTTCTAAAAGGAAATGTTTAAGGCATCAGTCTTTCATCTCCATCACACGTGACAATTCAATTGAAAGATCCATTTTCATACAATGGTCTAAGTGAGAATTAGCATCAAGCAAAATTCTGAAGTTTGCATTTTGACATCATCTATAGCCCTAAGGATGGTACCTACCAATCAAATCCTGCCAAGAATGGGCACCTACTGCAGCCACTAGATTGTACAAAGCCATGCACCCCGTGTATATTTTAGTTAGACCAGGGGCGGGCAATTATTTCAGACAGAGGGCCACTTACTGAGTTCTGGAAAGCCATCGAGGGCCACATGACAGGCAGCCAGGGGCAGATAACTATATTTTCTAAATTTTTTAGGGGTCCCGCGGGCCGGATAGAATGGCCTGGCGGACCGCATCTGGCCCACAGGCCGTATTTTGCCCACCCCAGACACTGGGCCATATAAAATCACAACTCACAATACTGCATTTCCCCGAACACCCAGCATTAATCTGACAGCACCAGAAAGAGCCTGAGCCACACCAAGTATAAAGATTTAAGGACCAGGAACAGAGGGAAATTCCATTCTAGAAGAGGTACAGATCATCTCTGGAACCTACATGCCAGCTAGGGAAGGGTAAAGGGTAAAATGGAAGACTCCACCTTGTGGAGCCAGCTCATCTTATATGACCCACATCTGTTTGCTTGAGCTGAGGAGTCTGAAACCAATCCTTATTCTGCAGCACAAACAGGCCGAATCCAACAGAAAGGGGACATTAGGCCTTGCCCAAGAGGCAGGATAGGTAAGTGCATGTACAATGCAGGGAGGTTATACATCTCTTCCAAGGCCCAAGGCTCCTTAGATAATAGATACTCACTCTGGAGCGGTTCAGACCACTGGGATCTTCCAAGATTGGATCAGTGATTTTGTTATCAGCACCCACGTATGAGATGAAAGATTCAGGATCTGACAGGACTCTGAGAGGAGAGAGAAACCATGGATTTTGTTCAATGTCAGCAGTCTGGCACCTGCAGTCAACACTCCTTGTGTTCTAGCACAGCAACCCAAACTGACTTGTATTTTGTCATGCCTAGGCAGCCTTGATGTGAACCACAAGCTCACTGTGATAGGTTCATAGGCTGGAAGGGACCTTACAAGTTCGTCTAGTTCAGCCCCCTTCTCAGAGCAAGATCATCCCTGACTAAAGCCATCCCCCCCATTTCTGTCCAACCAGCTCTTGAAAACTTCCAAGGATTGCGATTTCACAACTTCTCTAGGTAGCCTGTTCCAATGCTTGAGCACCCTCGTAGTCAGAAAGCTCCTCCTAATCTCCAACCTAAATTCCCTCCGTTGTAGCTTGAGACCATTGCTCCTAGTCCTGTCACCTATGTCCACAGTGAAAAGCCCATTTCCATCCTCTCTATAATCACTCGTCAGACATTTGAAGACTGTTATCAAATGGCAGATAGTGCACAAACAGAAAGACAGTCTCTGCCCAAGAGAGTGGACAATCTAAGTAGACAAGAGACAACAGATGGGTACGGAAAGATGGGGAAAAACCAAGAGATGAGGAGACCATAATGGTAAACAGGGCAGGCAGTGCCCTTGGCATACCAGCATAATGGCTATCAGGTTTTAAGCAGGCATCACAACAAAGGGAAGCTATGGAAGGAGGACAGCAAATCAGATCTGAAGATATTCATGGGGAGCTTGCTCAACCAGTTTAACTGATTTAAAGCTGAACTTAAGGTGACCTTGAACTCCTATGATCAGCTCCCCTATGGTTTTTGATGAAGGTGACCCTCCACATTGTTTATAGAGCCTCAGATCAACCAGATGGGCTCAGGGGAGGCTGGTGAGACCAACTAGTTTTCTGTATTGTATTCAACTCTGATTTGGCTCAAGATTACAAGAACCAGCCAGCAAACCCCTCTACAAACCCCCGTGTAGAGCCCTCTCCCTGGGGCCAAGAACCCTTCAGTGCAATGACTGTGGAAGTATTCTGCTCGTCTCAAGTTTCAGCAGTGCTGTTGTTTAGTGCTCTCAGGGGTTATTTTGATCCCCTTTTCCCAGATGTTTATAGAGTGCTGTAGACCTATGATACCTCCCTGAGCTCTCAGCTCAGACAGACACCCCCAAACAGCTCTAGACACTTAGCAGGACCTTGGGTGGTGGCCAAACTTCCTGAGAGCAGAGGGCTTGTGGCAAGCAATCAGTCACTATCCAGGACACAGGTGACCAGGAGACACAAGGCTGTCTTCCTTTGGTGTGCACAGTCTCCACCAGGAGGGATGTGCTACTCCCATCACCTCTGCCTGCCCTTCAGCTCTATCACAGGAACAGTTAATACAGGTCCCGTACCTCTGCATCTCTTCAGAGAGCCACAGGCTGGCTACAGGAGCCATGAGCTCCTCCAGGAAGGCCTTCTGCCGTTCATAATCCTTGAACTGGTTGCTGATGAGGACCAGGGCCTCCATGAGGGCGCACTTCTCCATCTGCGTTAGCAGCAGCTCGTTGGACAGCAGCTGCTTCACGTGGTTATACAGCATCTCAAAATTTGGCTGGAACACACCCACCCAAAACAGGACAGCGTCATGCACATGGTGTGGTGAGGAACCTGACTGGCATTGCTGCACTCATGTTTGGGGAGCCCAGGCAAACCAGAGTGCACCATACTCCCAGAAAACAAAGCAGTGGAAATAGCTGGTGAATGGGGCTGACTGACATGCCCTCTCTCTCAAGAAGAGTCCATTCCCTGCTGTGATCTTCAAGCCTTTTCCCTGTGTACAACTTGTTTCTACTCTATCCATCCATTTCTCTCTTCCATGCTCAGATCTCCCTGGGATCTCTGTTGCCTGCAACCCCTCTTATAAAGGTTGTTTGAATCTGGATCAGTGCCATTAGCATCTCCCTACTCCCTGCCCTGACCACCTATAGCCATGGCAGCACATTCTATATCCCACATGACTGGCAAAGAAACAAGGTGGTTTAGGACTCTGAAATGCCAGACCTTAGGATATTTCCATCATGGGAGCCTAACAGAAACATCCCCTGATGATCCAAACAAATGGTGTCTCTGTATGTGCAGTTCCTCTCTCCACTAATTGGCTGGGCGTACGTGGCAGCTCTGCATAAGTGCCAGGGAACACTCATGGATAGGTAATGCCAAAACCTCTCTGTCTTGGAAGCGATGATGATGGCCAAAATGTTACACGACCCCAACTAGCACTTTCAAAGGAGCAGCTTGTGTTCTCCCACAACAGGGAGTTTAATCTATAACCACAGAACAAGTGAGAGCTGCTGTGCTCCCAACAAATGAAGGAACCTCAAAGGGGTGGGGAACACCAGGCAGTTCACTGCAGGTTTCCAAAGTTCCAAGTCAACAACAGCACTTGAATTACAGCTCCCACAGTCACAAAGCAATACAGGCAGCAGCACTACTGGAGCCACAAGCCCAGACCTGCCAGCAGCATGTGGTTTCTACAAAAGACTGACTCTGGTGGGTTCAAAGAGAAAGAGCAGCTAATATCCTTTTGTAAACTCCCTGAACCGGTCCGGAAGGGAAATACCACTACCTCTGCTCCAGACCACTTCTGCTGCCATATCAGCTAAGGAGCCAATAGGGACAGTTGATCAGTACAAAAATTAAAATATAGCCACTGCGCCTGTTAAGCTGTTGTAGGCTTGACTTCCTCCTGCCCCTGACCCTTCAGCTATTACTTATTATCTTACACTTGAACTCCCCATAGACCCTGGGCATGCAAATGAAGGTGAGGTGGCAGGTCCCTAGAATAACCTTTCATGTACATACCAGGACAAGCTGAGGGTAGTCCCGACACATCTTGATGATCGAGGAGCATGCGTGTCTTCTCACATTCTTTACTGCACGAGTTCTTGGGGCCTGGATAGATATAATAATATTCAAGAGACCTGGAGTCAAGCTAGAGCCAACAGTCTGCAAAATCTACACAACTTTCTGTGCTGCAGAGCTAAGGGAAACGGACACTGGCACATGTGCATTCCTAGGGATCAATTAAGTGCAGCTAATCCCCTGAGGGGTTACAGCTAGTCTGAGCAGTGCCCCAACCCAGACAAGCTGTCTTCCAGTTCTGCTTCAGGGACACACACACGCTTGATCTTATTTGTAAACAGGTTCCCAACATGCATCCTCGGCTAGCACATGAATCACAGCCACATGCTTGCTAACCGTTGAAAGATGTCTGTCTACCAGATGAAATTCAATCCCTAGAGGTCTAGCATAAGACTAGGAACTAAGTGGCTTTGTTCTGGACTTCTTCATGGGGTTGAATTTCAACCTACACACCTCCCAAGCTTACATTAGCCAAGGCTTATTAGGCAAGAGGAGACAGCTCTTTAGGTTCTTTTCCCCCTTCCAAGAACAGACCCACAAACACGAATCTTGTTGTAGTGTTATGTCCTACCCCATTTTAGGCATTGATGGACCCTCACACAGAATGCACATGATATGAACATAGTGGGATAGTAAGGACTCACCTTACTTTCTTCTATAACTTCAAAGGTCACCGAGGCAAAGAGCTGAGGGACAAGGGGAAAAATGAAATCAATCCTTACATCTGGAATTCACTCCTGTACCTGGGGATTATACACTAATCACCAAGTTAATGGAAACTCTCCTATTAAGCAAAACAACGAATAAGGAGGTCTTTAGCAATGCTAAGGCACACTGGTCAGAGGCTCTCATTCAGTGGTTGAAGTCCAGGGCTGGGAATCAAATCTGGGTTTTCTGATTCTGCAACAGGCTGTATCAGTTTTTCCACCTCTAACAAGAAGGATTATTCCTCTCTCAGAGAAATATCATAAGGAAGGCGTGTGAATAAAAAACAATGCAAGGGTTACATGGTACTACTGCTTCACCTACAGAGTAACTGATCAAGGGGTAGGCTAGATGGTGCCAACCTTGGAGAGGACTTGTGGCAGGTACTCTGGCCTGTAGGTGACAAAGGGGAAAAGTGCAGAGACGTTGGTAAGCACACAGGACAAAATGAGGGGGTCCTTTGTTTCAAAGTTCAAGACAAGCTGCAGCAGCTCTATGCCCTCATTTACTGGAATTTCCTGTAAGGAGAAATAAGGGGAGGGAGGAGAAAGAGAGCAATGGTAAGAATTCCAGCACACAGCAAACACTCCAATGTCTCTACCAAGGGCCTAACTGGGAAGACTGTGTGTTGACTGACACCTGTGGGTGAAGTCTTCCATTTTCAAACTAGGCGAGACAACTAGTACAAGGGCATGTGTTAATGTATATACATTTGATGGGAAACTGCTGTTGAAAGATAGAAAATGGCATCACTATGTCTACGGTGTAGGATGCCAACTTGAAATACTTACTATTACTTCCTTTCCAGGGCATCAAACAACTCACTTTTTCCCAAGCTCTCTTTTTTGCCTCCTGTCTAATATTTTGCCTCCTGTCTAATAAGCCATTTTTTCTTGCCACATTTTGCTGTGACCAGAACAAGCAGCTAAAATAACAAAGCAACCTAATCCCAGGTAAAAGCCAGTTTCAAAGGTTACTAATGATTGCTGCCTGTGATTTTTTAGTAACTGGGTTGCTACCAACAGAGAGGGAAACTACATTTTCCTTGCTGTTTGCTGTGCACTTGCCCCCTGTGCTGTGCATATACAAACCTTTCTCGTTTAGTCTCAAAAAAACCCACAGGATGCCATTTTAACAAACAGTGAAAGGTGCCATATAAAATACACTTTCTTTCCTAACAGGACAGACTGTTGTGACTACACCATCCTAGGGCTCTACTCTCTGCACCAATTCCTTTCAGAACACTGTGCATCTAGGTACAGGACATTTTTCTGACACTGGAAGATTTCAGTGGGATTGGCTTTACCATCCTAATAGATCATCCTCCCTACACACACACAGAGCAACTGAGACCTCTCCTAACAGAGTTCAGGATTCAGCACAGATGTTGTGGTTACAAGCCAGCATTTTTGCTTCATGCTGTTTGAAGAGCAATGCAGCTGGCAAACACCCACCTCAAACCAAGACAGTCTCTGGAAATAGGTTAGAGAAGTACTTACTTCCTTATCCAGAGTTCGAAACATCTGGCTGATGACACTCTCTGAGAAGAAGGTCATAGCATCCCATTGCACAAAGGAAGGTGAGAAGATGGAACAGAGACCTTCCCCTGTCTTAGCTACAAGAGAGGAAAAAAAGACCATGTGAACTGCCATGGCCCTGGAATGACCTAGCTTTCCCTTCATCCCTCGAACATGCTGCTAGCCTGTGGATCCTCTGCAAAATCCTACAATGGATGATTTTACCCACCCCATTAACAAGCACTTCAGTCTCTTCCTTCTGCAATCTTTTCCATCAGAAAGATTCATGGTTGGAGAACCCCCAAGGTGCCAAATAGTGCTTGAAGGCTACCACTTTCATTAGTCAAGGAACAATTCAGCTCCTGAGTCACAAATACCATTCTGGAGATATAGAGAGGAACTGATTCCAACAACCAGGACTGAGTGGAAAAGAAAGGGATGGGTTGAATGACCAGCATTCTCAGAGAATCATAGAAAATCACGGTTGAAAGGGACCTCAGGAGGTCATCTAGTCCAACCCCCTGCTCAAAGCAGAACCATCCCCAACTAGATCATTCCAGCCAGGCCTTTGTCAAGCCAAGCTTTAAAAACGTGCAAGGATGGAGATTCCACCACTTACGCAGATAACCTGTTCCAGTGCTTCACCACCTTCCCAGTGAGAAAGTTTTTCCTAATATCCAACCTAAACCTTCCTTGCTGCAACTTGAGACCACTGTTCCTTGTGTCAGTGGCACCTGGGACAGTACTCACCACAATGGGACTTGGAAGGCAGCAGATGGCCTTCTGGAGGAAAAGTGACTCGACAAAGTCACTTTTCCAAAGTCAAGTAAGCCAGGGAAGGCAGAATTTCTCAGGATGGGGATAGCCTGGATTTTACAGAAATGATAGCACCAACCAAGTCTGGCCTTTTTGTTTGAAACTGCTTTTGTTTGAAACAGCTGCCTTTAAAGATACAAACTAGAACTGGGATAGGCAGGAGTCTTCCTTTCAGCCAAAGGCTCTGTGGTAGGGTGTGCATAAGTAGGCTACCAAGGCATTGCCTTGCAGAGATCTAGGGAAGATTGACTTGAAAGCCAGGTCACTTTTAAGAGGCTTAAAAGATACCCACAAAAATTTGTTCTGGTTGCCAATGGGAGCCCAAGCTCCCTGCCTTTCCTGCCCTGCTTCAGGCAACTTACAGTTCATGGCTCCAATATCAACAGGAGATGACAACTGGTACTTCAGCCATTCCCCAGCCATCTGAAAGCCAGTCTTTGGGTCCAAACGACATGCCATCCTCATCACCTCTCCCTGCTGTGCCCGGAAAGCTGCCACAGGAAACGGACAAAAAGAGGTAGGTTCAGATATTGGAAAGATGAGGTAGACGCCATTTGCAATGTTGGGGACATTCGTGACAACTGCTTAGGCAGTGGTACTCTGCAGAGTGAGCTCAGCACATTTAAATTAATTTCAAATTGCATTCTTTAAAAAGTAAATTATAACAATATATGCTAAGGCCTGCATTTAATATAATGTTAAACTTATTTTAATTATAAATATTATAAGAGAATATCTTTGTTGCCAAAGTTTTAAAGCAAATCAGACCACTGCACTGGAAATCACTGGCTAAATATACAGAATTGGAATTTTCTGGAGACAAAGTTTTACAACAGTCACCTCTTCACAGGTTCAGAGAGAACATTTTCTCTTCACTTCAGTTCCCCTCAGATGAGCTCCAGTGACTCACTGAAATGCTGAGAAACCAATGGAGAACTGAAGAGGCAGGGATGCTGCTTTTCCTCTTACAAACAATAACTAAGAACTAGGCAATAGAAGATAAGTTACCTTGTATACAAAACTGAAGGATATTAAAAAGAGTCAGCTCAATTCACTAAGTACTGACAATACTTTCATTGTTGTTTCAGTAAATGTAACCAAAATATGTTTTGCCTTTAATACTGAGGATATTTTCTTATGTAATTAATAAACAATCTAAAATGCTGTTTTTGTGCAAGTGCTTCCCAATTTCTATCCAAAGGGACCCTGACATGAATCGCATGTAAAGAGAGAACTCCAGTGCTTGGCCCTCTTTTTTTAAACCTTTGTCTCCAGGCCCAGCTCCTGATCCTGTGCTGGGTATAACTGTTTCATTCCAAGTTAATTCCCCAGTTGACTCCAAGGTAGCTATTTCTTTACACCAGTGGCTCTCCACCATTTGAGATCAAGGCTCCCCTGCAAAAATGTTAGCTTTTAATTTTTTCTCATTTTTTTTGAGCACAGAAAAATACTCGAGCAATTCTTCAGCTGCAAACAACTCAAAGACCACAACAGGGCAGAATGGTTTTAATGCTATGGATTCCTGCTTGGAACTATTTATCCTGTGGATCATGTTTGCACACCTAATAGTGGTAACACTGCATGGTGCCCTTGAAAGGATTTCAAGGTACCCTAGGATGCCACAACACTCTGGTGGAGAATCCTTGCCTTACACAGCAGGTGGTGAATGCTCTGCAGAGGCTGTTGTTTTGGGCTCCACCTGCTGGTCAAGAGCTTAAATGCATGACAAATGCCAAAAAGTTCACCAGACACAAAGCACAAAGATAACCTGGGACAACGTGAACAAGTGTACCCCACTGCTGAGTTGGTATATGGGGCCCTAGATAGTAACTTGGCAGGAACGAAGGGAAGGCTGCAAGCCTTGGACACAGCCAACACAACTAGCCCAGAGGCTCCCAGGCAAGAGTGACTTACAGTTGAAGAAGGCATTGAAGTCCTCATCACTGTCAAAGTCAAAGCGAGAGTATTCACAACTGGGGCTGTCTGTCTTGGAGGGAAAGCCCACCTGGAAATACAAGGGACAAGGTGAAGGAGGGGATGAAACCATCCATGTCAGCTGAGAGCTAGCTCCAAGGAGGCTCAGACTAAGGGCACAAACTAGACAGTGGCAATTCTTCAGGAGAGCTGCACAGCAGCCTGGAGGTGACTCTCCCTACAGCCACATCAACTACCCAGCTTCTCTACTGTTACAGCTGTATAACGTTAATGAAGCCACCTGCTCAACATCCAGCAGGTCAGAGATCCCCCATACCTTTACTAGGTTAGTCATAGATGCTCTCAGATACTTTGGGATCATAGCCAAGAGCAGAGGGTCATGAGACAGGACATCATGCCGGAAGAGGGCTCCCCAGGTGATCTGGGTGGAGGAGCGCAGGAACTGAGAAAACATGAAAAAAAACAAAGATTTCAACAGGGCAAGGATTTCTTAGCACAAAAGTTTCAGGCTTCTGCACCAGAGGGCAAACACAATTTACATCAACACCCTAGTACGGTCATGCACTTTTCCAGGCTCACCTGAAACCTCCAAGCTAAACCAGACTCAAATAAAACTCTCCAGAAAGCAAATATCAGCTTCACTGACAATATGTCAGCCATACTGAATTGGATTTTTTGGGATGCTGACAGTCAGAGCAGCAGAGGTGTTGCTTCTTCCCATATTGTCAGAAAAGGAAACAGAGCGGCTAGAAAATGGTGTCTGGCTCTCGAGTATGCAACAGACATGAGCAAAGATTCCTTCAGGAGAAGTTATGCACCCACCTACATGGGTAGCTTAATTGCATACATGCTGCAGAGATTCTCTGTCCTTTACATACCTGACTGGGATGGGTTGTGAAAGCTAAAAACGAATCAAGATATTTTCCAAAATTTGCTGGCGTTTCCACATCAGAATCGGAGCCCTTTTAAGAGAAAGAGAAGTAAGTTCAGATGAAACACTTTAGAGTCAGAGCAGGAGGAGATGGGACACAAGTGGCAGTGTCATTATACAACTAGGACTCAGCATCTTGTGGGGGCTGGGAAGCCACAGCAGAATGACTATGTTCTGAAACTGTTGCTGCTCAAAGGGCAGTTCCAGTAGGTTGTCCTGGAGCTAGTTCCAGTAGGTTGTTCTGGAGAAGCTGAAGGAGTCAGCATCCATGTTGGAGAGAAAAGGGTAGGCTCTGAGCCTGTTGGAGGCCATTTTAACTAAGCCACAACACCCCAGGTAACCAGGTTACTGCTGGGCCAGGACTGCCTGACCACCACAGAAATGGTGGGAAAAGAAAGCCTGGGTGGTAGCAGTTCTTAACAAAACTGGCAGAATTTCACATGCAGGTTCACTGAGCAGAGTTCAGTGTCATTTTCCCAGCTCACCTCACCCCCATTTCTGGGAAGTCCAAAACATGTGTTTAGAGCAACTACGTGCTCAAAATGAAAACCTTCTTTTCAAGGTGCTGCTTCTCTGTACTGTCTGTACCCTGACCTGATGCTGTCTTAAGCACTCCCTTCTCTGGAGCTCTTCTTGTTACTACTACCATAACAGCAGACTCTTCCCTGGTGTTCCTTCACCTCCCTTGAGGGGAGGCAAGAGGAGAACTTAAATTAAAGAGGCCCCCAAGATCCCCAATATTCACAGCAGTCTTTATTAAGGATTAAAATGGAAGGCTATACTCTCTACTCTGACAGCAAACAAAATGAACCTCATCTCAGGTAACAGATTACCTGCACCTGCTTCTCAAAGGGGTTTTTGTTTTCTGTTTCTGAAAGAATTTACTGTCACACCATTTCTTTGCAGCCAGCTGCCATGGTTTTTCCACAAACAGAATCTGCCAACAAGTCTGCCTCCCTCACTATATAAACAGCTCCTAACACATCCTGGACTTGGTGCAGCCAGTGAAAGCTCCAAAGTTTCAATGCACACCAAGAGTGGATATGAACACCAAAGAGGGAAAAGAACTATTTAAATTAAAGGGCATAGAAGCAAATGGGAATAAACTAGCTATGAATAAATTTAGGCTGGAAGTCAGAATAGGTTTTCTTGTAGCAGGAGCAGGAGGAACAAGAACCAACTAGTTTTAAAAGTCAGCTGGAGCAGTGTATAAAGAAGATTATATGTTGTATTTTCTCACAACAGCAAGAAACCAAGTTTGATGATCCAACAGGTTTTCTACATCCCATGTTCCTAGAGTGCTGACAGGACACAGCCCCCAGGTTACACTTCAAAGTGAAGGTTTTCTTTCGCCAAAGTTAGAGGAACAAATCCCAAACCAGCCAACATCAATGGTGCAAAACTAGGAACATGGTATACACATCTAAAGCCAATCAATCCCCATGGAAGATAGCCCTCTCAAGACCATTTCTGGCATTTTTAGGGAACTTACTAGTAATGCGCACAGCTGGCTGCCCAAAGCACACAAAACTTGGCAAAGTCTCTTCAAGAAGACATAGTGTTTCTCTACTAGGCCTTCTCCATCTGCTGTCCTGGGATGGAAAGGAAGGGAAAGGGCAGGTCAGAGTTAAACACACAGCAGATGACACAGGAAAACTGTCGGGACACTGAGATGTCAATGTGACTGGGTTTCTTTTACCACTACTGAAGTTCTTGGTAGCATGGGTCAAATTAAAATTTAAAAGTATTTCTAGTCTGTATCCTTTGGACTTTACAAATATTCCTGATCAAATCTCGGCCTGAAAGAGAAGGGTTTTGAAAACCAGATGTTATTCAGACCAGCTGCTTCTTAAACTATGAACTTAAGACAATTGCTAGCTTTTCAAGGAGCAATGGCTTGGAGGACAGCACTCTATGGGTAGGAAGCTGAGAATTCCACCCACCCCCCCATGTTGGAGACAGGTGCTGGCTGAGGCTATATCTAGGTTTAAGTTTTAAAAGCTGGGGATGAAAGTAATTAATGCAGACCAGAAACAGCCATTTGTTGTTTGAAGACCATAACATGCCTTCACAGCAGCAGCAAGACAGTACTTACTGAGCAGCAGACAGTATGTAGTGCATGGCAACATCTCCAAACAAAACCATCAAAGGCTTCCGATCCTCCAGTTTTCCCTAGGCATAAAGGAGCATAAACACCCAGGGTTAACAAGAGATGACTGCAGTCCTTCCTTCTAGCCAGGCCACTAGCCATGCTGCCATTTGGCGCCTTGCATTCCCCCCCAGATGTGAAGTAAAGATTGTAGTAAGAAACTTAAGGAACGCTGTAATAAAGGTACACTATTCTAATAATCACCACCTGGGAACCTTAAACTGAGACAACCTGGGCCCTTGTGTGCATTTTCCTTCTTAGGCTGCACATTGGCTTGTCACTGAAGGGCAGGTGATGAACAGCCAGGCTGTAGGATTGACTGCAAGTAGTGGGCTCATGACACTTTTTGGGTTAAATGTGCCCTCAGTAGGCGTGGTGGCAGAACACACATGGCTTGTGTTTACGCTGTTGTTGCAGAAGTTCTGCTGTACATCAGAAACCCTGCTAAGCTATTACAGCTGGATGGCAACACCCCAATGCTCTGCAGGGGCAGAGACAATACTACTCACTCAAGCAGGTTTTTCCAACTTCAAAGGAGATGGGGCACAGAGAAAATGGGGCCAGGGTGAGTTTCAGCCACTGCTCTGCACACCCTCATGGTGTGATATCCACCTTATCATCACCCAGGCTCCTGGGCAGCTGGAGGGAAGGTGGCTTCAGTTAACAAATGAATGAGATTCCCATTCCTCAATCAGAAGAAATAAGCAGCAGCTCAAAGGCCAGAGTCAGAGAAGCTCCTGAGGATGAACTCA
>NW_005842763.1:472964-480567 GCF_000455745.1 Alligator sinensis
CCGATTTGGAGCTCAGGCTCATTCAGAAGCAGGCACAACATCTCTAAGAGCTTGCAGTTATCTGCTGTGATGTGGCTCATTGCCACCCAATCTATGTAGCCTGCCAGAGTATTGAGGGCTGCTATCCCCACACGGCAGTTTGCTTGGGCCTGTGGACAGACAGTGAGGAAGAGGTCAGAGTCAGAACCATTTTTCCACATAAAACCAAACTCACAGCAAAACTTATGGACAGGACAATATCTCAATCACAGCTGGCTGCTTCAGAGGATAAACAACATGGACAACTTTCTGAAGTACCTTTCTCTAGGGAAGAAACTGAAGTGGGTGCAGTTAGGGCAGGGGTGGGCGAATGGTGGATCCAGCCAGTGGCTGGACTCCATTTCCCAGCAGCCTCTGCCAGGATGTGCAGGAAGCAGATCGCAGTCATGCCCTGGATCCAAACCGCAGTCACTGCAGCACTCAGTCTCGACCTCAGAGCAGATTCCTGCCCAGCCGCATACCCTGCTGGCACAACTAGCTGGGTGTGCGGTCTGAATTCCTTTGCTGGTCTGAATGGCGACCCTGGCCCTGTGCTGTCACGGCCCTGCTGCTGCTGGGGTCTCCACGGAAACTGGCTGCAGAGCCAGCAGGGGCTGCTGGAACATGGAGTCTGCTGTGGGCCCGATCCAGCATGCGGGCTGGACTTTGCCTGCCCCTGAGCTAGGGGAAGTAGAGCACAGTCCTCAGGCCAAGAACAGCAGATCCATGCTCTACCTGGACCCCGAACAGTTCTCTTCCAAAGGGCAGACAGCTTAAAGCGGGGAGCTTCCCCAAGTACTGTATTTTGCTGGATAGAACATGCCTTCTTCCACCCTGAAAAACAGCTGCTGGAAACTGAAAGGCAAGAAACGCAGTAAGAGCAGTTTCTGCTGCTTACAGGGCAAAAACAAAGTCTGAATGGACCAACAGGGAACAGAATAATGAGCAGGCTCACTCCCTAGCAGCGGCTACTCAGTTACTGCAAGGGAAGTTCTTTTTTCTTCATTCTGCCTTTGGGAAAAAGGGGTGCATCTTATTCCAGGGTGCATTGTATATGAGAAAAATACAGTAATTAAAGGATGATTTAACAGCAACTCTGTGTCTGGTATTAGCCTGCAGTATGGGAACATTGGGTCTGGTTCTCGGTAGCCTTGGTCTTGGGGATAGCTATGTTGGCCCTGCCTTATACTCACCTTTGGCTCCTGAGTCAGGTCAGTCTTCTGGAAAAGAGAACAAGAGACAGTAAGTGATTGTCAGAGTGCACTTTTCCCAGCCACTGCTGGGCAAGCCCTGGCTCATTCCAGAGGACAGCCAGGAGAAGCCTCAATAAACAGCTGCCCAGTGAAAGAGGCTGCAACACGCTTTCCAGCTCAGGACATGGCCGTAGCCACCACAGCCACTTCCACAACCCGCTGATTAGTAGAGAGACGGGACTTTCCACAGCAAGTTTAGCCACAGTTTCTCTCTCATCTGAAAGAAGACATTCCAGTCAGCAGGTTCCAGGCAGAAGAGGGTGAGAGGAAGGCAGGAGATGGGAAGGTGTTCTTGAGCTTCCTGGAAACTTCCAGGGAAAAAGATGTCTTTGCCCTTTTAGAGCATGTTGCATCCAGTTACTACAAGCTCCAGGAGATGCTGGTGGCCTAATTTTAGCAAAACTACTGCTTGGAAAGAAGTGACTTACCGAAGGGAACAAGGCAAGCCAGGGGTAGAGCCAGGAATGGAACCCCCGAGTCCTGCTTCCCAGCTCCTACCGCTTAACAGAAGCTCGTGAACTTTTGGGGACATATCAGTGCCTAAATATAGCAACAGCAGAGTCTGACCTGGGCAGACCCTCAGTTTTCCTGGATGCAAGGATGCTGCAAGCATATCTTTCTGCTGCAAGGTTTGGATTTGGAAACTCAACTCTGTCAACACAGATCATGTAATGATTTAAATCACCCTGGTTACTGCCCCAAATGCCTCTGCAGACCCACCATGTTGGAGCTGCATATCTTAAAGCACCATGGATTATAAGCCTTGGGGGGCTGTATGTTACCTCCCCCACAACCTTAATGTGCAGATGAGTAGCTGAATGCCCAACCCTCAGAATTCACCCTGCGCACAAACAGCTCAAAGATCTGCTAACCTGTGGAATGGCGAGGGCGTCTTGTTCCTGGGGTGCTCCAACCTTGCCAATCAGAAAGATGCCACCGTTAGCAGAAGCAGCCACACTTCAGAGCCTCAGCATTGCAATTCCAACCTCCCCTGGACACGCATTCCAACTGCTCTACGAAACTCACCATGGTTTCCCACCCACCACCTCTTGCAGCCAGAAACTGCACAAAAATCTACCGTGGCTCTGTGGAAGGATCCATCTGGCCAGTGAATGTGCCACAGGAAACAGGGCTGAGATGTCCCTCTCTGCAGATAGGACACAAGTCTTTCGCTACTGACCACCACCCCTCCCCCTAGCCTTGTGTGTTAAATGCAGCTCGATTTTAATGGATTGAAAAGAGGGAACATAATGTGCATATGAGAAGCATATATCTGGGTTAGTCATAGCTGTGTGCCTTGCCTTGCCAAACCCACTTCACTCACTGGATCAGGTCACCAAAGTCCCTTGGGGAAGAGTCTCCAGTACTACATGTATTGAGCAACGTGTGTATGTCTGGCCTAATAAAGTCCAGTTGAGATGAGAGGTGTCTGCAAGTGGAAGGTAGCAGCACCTTTAGGCATTTATTCATAGCCAGGAGTTTGTGAATTGACAAGTAAGAGAAAACAGCTGAACAAACCAAGGTACAACTCCCAATGCACTTGGCAAGCGAATGCCTCTGGGTAGATCTACACAGCAAATGAAAGACAGGAGGGCAGCACATGACCCTGAAGGGCAAGCAGTCTGCTTGGTCTTCAAAGCTACCATTCTCCAAGTTTGTCCAGGTCTGCCTACTACATGCTACAGTTGCAGCTTCATTTTGCTGTGGAGATGTCCCCTAGTGTCAACCAGCTCAGCTTCCCAATACCAAGTGCAAAGTTTACACCAATGCAGACAGCTGACACCCATTGCAGCCTCCTGAGACTTCCTATGCAGTCCACAAGGGTTTCTCAGCTCACAGTAGAGTCCCAACGTGTACCTACAGCAATTGACTTCAGACAGTTTCTCCTCTTGTCTCTCAAAAAGCCGTGATTCAGTTCAATGCCCTGAGTTCTCCAAGGCTGACTGGACTACAGGGAAGGAGACTCTTACCATGCGCCTGTATTTGTTGACATTCTGCTGTAGGGTGGTGAGCAGGAAGCTGAAGATCTTCTCCATGTTCTGGGTGAGGGTTTGCTGGATGTCCCGTCGCCGCTGGGTAGGCAGTGTTTGGAAAGTCACCACATCCTCTGCCAGACGTAAGAGGATGAACATCACCAGTTCTGTCTGTGTCTCCTGATGTCCCAAGAAGAAACATATCCAATGAGCCCTTACATGACATCAGACATGGTGCAGCTCAGTAACAAACCAAAAACACTACAGCTCATGGTCTGGGGAGCAGCCAGACAGGAGTTACTAGGATAGTTTAAATCTCTACTGACAAGCCCCACCCCCCGGGAAAAACAGGACAAATAGCACTGACAGGTGTGCTTCATACCCCTTGTTTGGAGAGCGTGTCCAACTCCTTCAGCATATCGGGCCAGTGCTGAGGCCATTCACGCTTGATCATCTCCACCACAATGCGGGACAGAACATCCTTAATGTGGCTTTCCTCCTCCAAAATATTCTGGGTTCCCTGTGAGACAGAGAACCAGTCACATAAGAAGAGAGCCAACTGCCCCCAGAATATTCACTAGTCAGACCATGAAAGAATCCTGGTAGTTGACACACTGCACAAAAAAACACCCTCACAAATAGATCCTCATCCCAGCTGCCTCACTTGAAACAGCTTTCCTGTGGTACTTGGCAGAACCAATTTATGCAGACCATTACTCCCAGGAGACAAAGTGAGGAAGGGGAGAAAAGATCAACTCAGAAGCCTTCTCTTGTGCCATAGTGAGAGGAGGTCTTGAACGCAATAGTAAGCTTTCTGGGTTTAATCCACCAGCCACCATTGTATGGTCCTACAGTGTCAACCAAAAGGAACCCCCTTTAAGAGTCAAGAACTTGGATTAGGTACTTCCTCTGGCTTTCATGCCAAGAGCAGCAGAAATTCTCTCATCCCAGAGCTGCATTTCAGAACAGGGAGCACCTTAGTAAAGTGCAGTTTCTTTCCACCCCACTCTATTGTTCATACACAGAAGCAGTCATCTCTCCTTTACTAACCCTTCCAACAAAGACCTGTAACAACACTTTATAAATATGAAGCAGGGCTACATTTAGATCCCTGTGTGCGAGGCGTTTGGTTTATCCTAGAGGTGAGAAGAGACTAAGGCACGGGGAGAAACAGCATCTCCTGCAGGGCCACATAGCAAGTAAACGGTAAAGCCAGAATGGTAAAGACTCTTTTGTGCTCTAAACCAAAACCAACCCTTTTGCCTCGCTTCCATTAGCCACCTCCAAAAAGAGGAAGAGCCCCCATGGTGGTTTGGCCTGGAGGCAGCCAGTACTTACATTGGAGATGAGCCCCATGACATTGTTCTTCAAATAAACTTTCTCAAGGCGAGGCATGTTGTTCCAGCGGAACCTGCCCAACAACACATATAGCGGATACCAAGTGAACACATTCATAGAAACCAACTTGTTTCTTAGGATATAAATATGACAATTGGAACAGTATCAGAAAATATGGATACGAGCTGCTAAGATGCAACCACTACACCTGTCTCATTCTGTAGCGATACAACTGTGGCAAAACCACTCCAAAATCACTCTGCTTCACTCAGGATCCAAGTTAGGGCAATTTAGCTCACCTGCATCACTGCAGTATGGGTCAGCAATCTATGGCTTGTGGTTCAGATTTGGCCTACAGGTGTGGGGCTTCACAGTACGGAGAAGCGGCAGCAACCAGGTTCTGGTGCCTGCCCACTTGCCTCTGACCCAAGCTGGATCATTTCAGCCCACAGCCTGAATAGGTTGCCAGCTGCTATGCTGCAGGATTCTTCAGGCTTAACAATTACAGTGTACCAGCTGCTGTGCACTCCAGAGCAGACACACCCCACTGCCTCTTCTAAAGCAGCTAAAACATGTGTGTGTCCTTAACAAATTTTCAGCCCTTTGCCCAAGCTAGGTAGGCTGAGGCTGTACAGTTCACTGCTCTGCCAGCACCCCATTCCTTACTGAAAAAAAACAAGCCACATCATGGGTTAGAGTTAAAATTACCCAGTTAATGCATTCATATGCTTGCTGCCAGCACAGTTCAGGGAGGGTGCATCTGCATGTGCACTTTACTGCAGAGCAGACTAATTAGCTGCACAGTAAAGCATCACCACCTACATATGCGCCAGTATTGTGGCAGAGTAAACTAATTAACTGTGGTACAGTCAGGGACAGTACAATCTTACAGTGAGATCATTTACTGCACTGAAACGCACATGTAGAAAGTGACTGGGTGGGGGCCAGACTCCTGCTTAGCACTTACCCACACAGCTCCGCAGGGTCAGCAGAGTTGCACCCCAGCCCCAGCCAGCCCCTCTGCTGCTACTCCTGTGACCCCTTCCAGCCCAGGCCTGCTCCACCCTGACTTGAATTGCTGCCATCCCAGGTGCATGTGCAGATGCTGTGCCTGGGAGAAGTTTACTTTGACTCAAACAGCTCTGAAGTTTATTGCTTTGCCTTAATTTCATGTGTAGATGCACCCTGAGCGAGCAGGATTTACTGGTAATGACAGGACATGCAGTTTTGAGTTTATAGAGATAACACCCTGCCAATTCCTAACATGGTCTGCCTGAAATCATAGTTTCATAGTAGGTAGGGTCGGAAGGGACCTGAGCAGATCATCAAGTCCGACCCCCTGCCATGGGCAGGAATGTGCTTTATAAACATCAGTGAAATAACCTCCATATTCCTCCTGAACAGTATTTACTACTAACCCTCTTTTACAAATGGGGAGAGAAACACAGGGAGGGACAGTGATTTGCTCCCTTATGTCACACAGCAGTGGTGTTGGAGCTAAGACCCAGAACCCCCAAACCCACAGTCTCCTGCTGTCACCAACAGATTTCTGGAATTATTAAATGGGCAGCTATGTTCTTTTCCTCTGCAAAGTCCCCAACATTTGAGAGGAGAACCCCTTACTTGACCACGTGCTCCAAGATCTGAAGACCAAAGTGCCTGACAATGGCCGTCTGCGTTTTCTCCGCCAGCTTTAGCCCACATGGGACGCAGATGGGACACTTCTCCTTAAACTCCTCACAGAACTGGGAAGGAGCAAGAAAAACATTGAGTATAAAATTACCAAGCATTAACCCAGAGGAGGAAGGGAAAAGTGAAACAGGCAAATTTCAAGCAAAAAGTCCCCATGCCTTCAAAATTCCCTACTCTGTATATAGGGAGGGAGGTGAGGGGAATTTTCCTAGAGTAGCAGGGGGAGGCTGAACCACCCACACCTGAGGGTGCTAAGCTATCCCCTACTGCAGCAGACTCAAGGCCCCCTTGGAAAATGCCAACTTTTAGTTTTCACTCATTTTTTAACTACGTAAAAATATTAGAGCAGTTCTTCTGCTGCAAAGAACTCAAAAAGATCCCAACAGGGCAGTGTGGTTTTAACACCATGGATTCTGGTTTCAAATCTCTGGGTTTACCTTGTGAATTGAGTTTGCACACGTCAGCGCTGACACTGCGTGGCGCTCTGCAGCATCCTGAAAAGGACCTCGAGGGACCTGGGATGCGGCAGCACCCTGGTTGAGAATCACTGCCCTACTGTTTTACACCCTTCCCAGGCATGTTCTGAGACCAAGTGAGCCTTCCTGAGCCTGCAGGCAGTTTCAGGTGACTTGACCAGAGCTTGGTGCCTACCAACCCCCAAAGCAAGACTCTCTGACACTGGCAGACACCTTCTCCGCCCATTGCGGGCCATGAAGCTGCCGTGCCACCGACTGCCAGCACGTGGGGAGAGGGGCTGCGGCAGGGATGGCAGCAGGGGCTGTACACCTCCTGCTAGGGGGCCCGTTTCCCTGGTGCCCAACGCGGCTGGACAAACAGGCCCAGCTTCAGGGGGCAAAGTATGGCAGGGAGTGTGCGCCTCACCTGTCCCTTGAGGGGGGAGGGGGCCCTACATGGGGCTGCAGCACACCCAGGGCTGGGTGTGCAGGTGGCTGGGGGGCAGGGGGAGAGGGCCAGAGCTGCCACCCCTGCTGCCGTGAGCCCTATGGGAAGGGGGTGGGGTCAGGACCAGAACCAAGGAGGGACTGAGTCAGGACAGAGGCAAGCTGGGGTTGGGGCCAGAAAAGCAAGGGGGAAAGCAGAACCAAGGCAAAGTGGGGGCGGGGCCAGAGCGCAGGCAAGGTGTGGGCGGGGCCAGAAAGAGGGGCGGGGCCAGAGCGCAGGCAAGGTGTGGGCGGGGCCAGAAACCCATGCGAGTCAGGGCCCTGCTCAGGCTGGTGGTTCTTCCCCTCCCCTGCGCCCGCAAGGGACGTAGGGCCGCCGCCGCCCGCGTGTCTGTCCCTCGCCCAGCGCGGCCGAACCCCCGCCCTC
>NW_005842763.1:481263-492268 GCF_000455745.1 Alligator sinensis
CCGTCCCGCCGGCCGGGCCCTGCGCTCACCCCCTCCCCTCCCCTTCGCCGCAGGGTCATCGCCGTCAGCTACGAGGCGCGCGCGTTCGGCGTGGCGCGGGGCATGTGGGCGGCCGATGCCCGCAAGCTCTGCCCCGACCTGCTGGTGGCGCGAGTGCCGCAGGCGCGCGGCAAGGCCGATCTCACCAGGTGAGTGGGGCGGGGCGGGGTGTCCTAATCCCAATCCCAGTTCTCATTCGTAATCGCGGGTGGGGCTTTCCTCACTCCCTTACCCTGCAGGTACCGGGAGGCCAGCCTGGAGGTGATGGAGGTGATGTCACGCTTCGCCGTGATCGAGCGGGCCAGCATCGATGAGGCGTATATGGACCTCACGAATGCCGTGCAGGAGAGGCTCAGAAAGATGCGGGGGCAGCCTGTCCCTGCAGAGCTGCTGCCTACCACCTTCATCCAGGGCCTGCCTGATGACACTGACGCTGCAGCAGCACAGGGTGGGAGCACAGACTGCAAAGGTACTGCCAGCCTGCTGGCAGGTGCTGCCTCCTTGCCCTTGCTTTTCAGCTTGGTTTTTGTGGGAAGGCAAGGTAGAGGCCTCACAAAGTAGGAAACTCTTAAGGGAAGAGAAGCCAGGCCATCTCTAACCCAAGGGACAGAGAAGCAGGACCAGGTGGAAGGCAGTTCGATTGTGGCATTGCAAAGAGGATCTCAGTTGGGGCTGGCCCTTTCCCCATTGTCTTTCATCCCTACCTGTTCTGTGGATGATAGCACGTCAAACCTGGTGCCAGAGTTCACGTTCAGACTGCAGCTCCACTTCCAGGAGAAAATTTTCATCTGTGGGCTGGGACTTGCTTTAAAGATGACCCTAGGAACTTCATCTGTATTGAAGGAACTGCTTGGGAGGACTATTATGCATTTAGATATTTTGCATATCAGATCAGGGGTTATGTATTGGTGGCTATTTAAAGCCAATTTTAATTTTATTTTAAGGTATTCTGCAGTACAGGCTTGCAGCTAAAACTTAACAGCTTTATCGTATTAGCTTCCCCTTCTCTTCCCCGCTGCAATGGGAGAGCAGTTGTCAGTTAAATTATTTAGAGAGAGACGGGTATTGCCTTCCCTTTTCCAAAGCACACGCAGGATTTCTGCCCAAGTATGCGCTTCAGGTTTAGGAAGCTTGCCTTTCTTCTGGATATTAAGGTACAATGACAAGAGTATGTGGGCACTGTTCATTGGGGTTTGCTAAAACCAGCACCCTAATTTGTGGGGAACTAGAAATACCCGCTGTGATCTTCTCTGGTTGTGTGTTTTTGTTGTTGTTTTTTTTTCTTTCTGTGTGTGTGTGTGTGTGTGTGTATGTGTGTGTGTGTATTTTAGAGGAGCTGCGGCAGCGTGGCTTGCACCAGTGGCTCAGTTCCCTGCCTTTCGATGACTCCAGCTGCCCGGACCTGCAGCTGACCGTAGGAGCAGTAATCGTGGAGGAAATGAGGGCAGCTGTAGAAGAAGTCACTGGTTACAGGTGCTCGGCTGGGATTTCACACAATAAGGTGCGGGTCAGTTGATGACATAACTGGTCCAAACAATAGAGTCTGCACAGGTTGTAAAGTGCCTGACGGTCAGTGCTCCTAACTGATGGGTATGAGCAGGGTGAACATCCTGGCCAAACATGGACATACCTACTTGAGAATAACACTAAGCAGAGTGTAAGGAATATGTGTCCAAAAAATGTGAACTCCTAACAGGAGCTGGATTCATTTACTGGCTGGGGCTTCTTTTCCTGCTGTATTCCAAGCAGTTTGCTCGCTATAGAAAAGGCCTGTGAACCACAGGAGTGTCCTCTTGAAATGACTTGCCTTAAAGGGAGTCTTCTTTCCTGAAAGCAGTGGACAGATATTGTAAACTTGGGAAGTTTTTTTTTGTTTTGTTTTTTTAACTGGTATAAACCGTTCAGTTAGATGAGAACAACCCTGCCTCAGTGTCATGCCTTTGTGCTCTTCTCACTTGCACCCACAAACAGAGGGTGAGTGAGACTGCATTTCCTTAGACTGGCTAACCTTCAGCTAGGCAGATGCAGCTTGAGGTGATGCACAGTAGACTGCCAGCAGCAGCCACAGGAACACTTCACACGTGCAGCCAGGCACAAAGGGGAGCAAGCTGTTACTTTGCAGCAGTAGCAGGTTTCCTGTTGCATGAATTACGTTACACTTTGCTGGCTAATGTCTGGCTGTTGGTTTGGGTGTTGACAGATAGGGTTAATTGTGGTTAGTTAACTAAATAACTTTTTGCAAGTGAATAGGAACACTATCTGGAACATGAAGCGAGCAGATGTAAAGAATAGTTATGTGCATTATAATAGCCAGGGCCTGATGATCACACTATACTGCTAAAAGAACTACCACAATTGGTATATGAACCACTAGAGCAGTGGTGCTCAACCTTTTTAGACTTGAGGCACTCATCCAGAACTCCTGTGAATTGAGCAGCCCCCCATTTTAAAAGCTGACTTATCTATTATAGTGCTTACCTCCTTGCAGAGAGGCTGTGCAGTGGGGTTCAGGGAAGAGCTAGACAGGGACTGAACCTAAGCTTATCTGCTTATCTCCTTACACTTTGAAGCACCCCTCACAGTATCTTGTTGCACTCTTCAGTGCCCCAGCACCCTACTTGAAAATCACTGCATTAGAGGTTATTTATTTATTAAACCATCAATCCCACAGTGGGCAGATAGGGTAAGCACTTGGAGGAGAACAGCATGCATTTGTCAAAAATGAATCTTGTGAAACCAATTTAAATTTGCTGCTTTTGATAATTTGGCCTAGCAGGTAGGGGAAAATTGGTAGATACGAGATTCTGACTTTAAGGCTTTGATGCTGTCCCCTGTTGCAATCTCATAAGTAAACTACAGTGATATAGATTTAGATGACTTTATCTTGTGTAGGTGTGTGAATGATAACTACTCTGAGTGGCATTTCAGCCAGTGTTTTGGTGTCAAACTAGGGGGGGCATTTATAGTGGGTTTTCTAGATGAGTGTCCTGGATTTGGTACTATTCAATATTTTTATTTAAGATGGAGACAGTGGAGTAGAGAGTGCACTTACAAAATTTAAGGAAGTCATGTTGAGAGAGGTGCCTAGCATTTTGGAGGGCAGGAATGGAATTCAAAATGATTTTGATACATTGGACCAAAATTAACAAGTTCAGAATATCATAATGGAAGGGACTGTGCTAAGAAAGAAGTCAAATGCATGCATACAAAGTAAACAATAAGTGGTTAGGCCACAGTACTGCAGAAAAGGTGGGGCTCTAGCAGACTGGATTGAATACAATCTGGCAAGGCAATGCGATGCTGTTGCAAAAAAGACCAATCTTATTCTGAGTGATGTATCAAGATGAGTGTCACAGGCAGTAATTCTGCTGTATTTGATGCTGGAATACTTTGCCCTGTCTTGCGGATGACGCATTAAAAAAAATGTAAACAAGAATCCACGGGAGAACAGCAAGAATGACAAAACTTTACATTTACAAGACTTTGACTCCTGAGGAAGAGTAGAGCCAAACCCGGTTCATTCAAAAGAAAAGAACTGAGGGGGAACACCAGTTTTCCAGTATGTAGAAGAAGGCAGCAAGTGATTGTTCTTAATATCCAGGGGCAGGATGAGAAGTAGTGCTTTAATGTGCCACAAAGAAGATTTGAGATTTAAATATTAGGAAAATCTATAAGGAGTTAACCAGCAGTACAGGCTACGTAAATATGTTCTGGAATTGCCATCATTAGAGGTTTTTTAAGAGCAAGTTAGTCATGGATGGTCTTGATATACCTGACTTCCTTATCTTGATGATTTCTTGATCTACCCCTCTGCTGCTGACCTTAGTGACAAGAATAGCAGTTGCAGCTAAACAGAGTGGAGAAGATGGAAGAGGAGAGGCCCAGAGAGAGACATGCAGTCTGGTGTAGGTAATAGGACAGAAATCTGGCAGTTGCTCTTGACGTTCTAGCACAGCTTTCTGATCAAAACTCAACCACCCACACTGTGCTCTAGACCCCTGCTTCTCTGTGACAGTCTAAAGCAGGGCTCTGATCCTTCCCTTTCAAAGTCAAAATTTTGCAGGTTCCAGCTCAAGCTTAGCTAGCACAGTTCAGACCTGTGGGTAGATAGCACCTGAGAGTAGAGTGTGGTGGAAGATGAATCTTATCCTTCACCAAGAACATGAAGATAAGGAAGCCTTTAGCAGAGTTGGCTACACCATTGGGCAGAGTCCTTTATAAGCCTGTGTTTCTCTGAATGTGCAGGGTGCACAATAATGGGCTTTCCACCCTCTTCCATGTTCCAGGTACTGGCAAAACTGGCCTGTGGGCTGCACAAGCCAAACCGCCAGACACTAATACCCCTGGGACGTGTCCCGCAGCTCTTCAGCCAGATGCCCATCAATAGCATGTAAGTAATGAGGAGCTACCTGCTTTCACTGATCCCGCTCAGGCGGAGCTGGTTCATGGCAGTAGAGTACATCCATACCTCTTTGTGCTGCTATCTTGCTCTCTGGGTTCTGTACTTGCTTTTATAAAAAGCCTCTAGGTGACCTGGTTGCCAGGATATATGCTTCAGTTTGGTTTTCTCTGTTATGGCTGCCTACATGCAGAACCAGAAGAGCGCACAAGTGCAGACTGCCATGTTCATCTCTGGAACTGCTCAGATGCCTAGTGATAATAACATGGATGTCTGAAGTGGTTAATTTCTTGGTGCTTATTAAAGCATGTCAGGAAGAAGAGGAAGGAGTTTTACTTTTGAAGATCTTCAAGTTCTGATACCAGGAGCAAAGGAGATGCCAAGGAGCAGACCCATCAAGGAATCTGCTAGAGTTCATGAGGGCATTACCGTTGTCCCTTCCTAATGGTGTAGCTAACCTTGAGAAATTCAGTGGGCTGTACAAGCCCCTGCAAGTGGAAATTGAGCATGAAGAGCCCATAGGTATATTCATACCCGAGTAGTGGGGAGCTGAGTTCCAGCAGCCCAGCGAACATGCATGATGATCACAGCCCACTAGTAAGAGGCTCATGGGTGGTGCGTGGGGAAGTACTGTTCCTGCTTTCTGCAGCATGACTCTTGGCGAGGTCCACATGAAACTGCTATAATCTACCTGCTGCAGGGAGAGGGGAAGGAAGGGGCAGTTCATGCTCATCTAGGAAGAACTGCAGGAGGTGGTCCTTAAATCAGAGGTTAAGGGCTATGTCTCTTAAAAAAGAAAAAGGTGAGGGGAGGAGTTTGAGGTCTGAGTGCAAGGATCGGGGAGTGGGGTCTATGTGTTCTTAAATACCATGGGGGGTGCTGACTTTGTGCTTTCTCTCCCTGGGTGGTTTGCCATTTCCTGTGCAGCCTCCTTTCTGGCTGAAGCTGTTGCTGAGCCATGTTCTTGTGAATCATGTTGCTTTCCCCTTTGTCCTCTAGACTTTCCAGGCAGTACTGCTCCCTCAGCTGTCCTGCATCCATCTGACTAACCAGTGAACAGTTGAGGACTGAACACACCCTTCATAGCATTCAGGTGACAGCTCTCTTCTGCATTCTCTCTTGCAGCCGCAACCTAGGTGGGAAGCTGGGCGCCTCTGTCAGTGAGATCCTGGGGGTGGAGTACATGGGGCAGCTGACCCAGTTCAGCATGTTGCAGCTCCAGACTCACTTTGGAAACAAGACTGGGTAAGTGACTTGCTGCCTTCAAGGGCAGGTCTCAGGAGGATATGAAGACTCTGGTGCTGCCAAAGTGGCGGGGAGCTTTGGTTCTGCAGGCATTACTGCTCAGGAAGTCTTCTGTCTGAGCCTTCAGGGGTTGCAGTGATGCAGGGAGCATGCTCTGCCTCGCTTCAGTTCTTTGCAGGTGCCTGGCGCCCTCACTTAGCTCCCATCCACCTTGCCCTGCTCTCCTTCCCCCCCCCCCCCCCCCCCCCCCATCTGGCAAGGGGGTGCAAGCCATTCCAGGGGCTCTGCCTAAGCTGCATAGCAGGGGGCATCCATGGTGGAGTGGGAGGCAGGCAGTGTACAGGCCCAGCATACAGGAGCCTCTGCCAGTCTCGAGCCTGAAGCCCCCATCCTGGGTCAGAGCTGTGCCACGGAACTTCCAGTCTGGTGAACCCTGCTGCATCAGGAGAGGAGAAATTCAGAGGACTTGAGCAATAATTGGTGTTGGGTGTTGCTTCCCAGCTGTTATGCAGGTTTCCTGCTCCTGTGTAGCTGTGACATAGGTGCCATAGTGATTTATAGCTGAAAAATGGCCAAGCTGAGATGCAGCTAGCTGTATCATCTGTATGAGGGCTGATTCTTACATCACCTGTCCTGTGACTTGTATGCTGCCTGCCTAGATTAGCTTGGGACCAGGACATCTAAATAGCTGGTTGGATTTAGGGAAGGAAGGAGTCCCTATGCTGTGCCTACATGCATTGTCACAGCTATCCAGTGCCCATTTCACAGGTGCGTAGAGCCCTCCCTGGGCAGATGGTCAGTGCCCTGAAAGATGGAATGTTATCAGTGCAAACCTCCTGTGTGACTTTTAGGTCCTGGCTTTATGATATGTGCAGAGGGATTGAACATGAGCCTGTGAGACCCAGGTATTTGCCCCAGTCCATCGGCTGCAGCAAGAACTTCCCCGGGAAAACAGCTTTGGCTACTCAACAGCAGGTAGGAGAGCAGAAGGCCTCCTGAGCAGAAGTAGAGGCAGAGGGGGCTTTTGTACCCCTGTGCCAGCTGTGGCTTCCTCCCTCCCTCTCGGCATGTGTTGTGTGTGCCAAAGATCAGCCTTCACAGTGTCCGGAAATCAGGCTCTGGGGAGCCTGTGCAAGAACAGCTAGGAAACATCTATGCCCTTCAGGCCAGAGGAGAAAGGGTGTCTATTGGCATTTAGACTTCAGAATGCTGAATTGTACAAAGGTGGCAAAGGACATAGGTGGTGATAGACATTCCTGGCCCTGATCCTCTTTACTCTGCTTTTTGAGGGAAACAGGCCCAGGTGGCCAAGGCCTGTTGTGCATAACTTTACATTCTCTTTGGCATGTGTAGGATTTGTCAGTAGGATCCAAGACCTTGTAGCTAAGTGTGAGGTAGCTCATATCCTGTAGAGCCACACATGGCTGGTCTCCCAGGGTGAGGGACCAAGTCCATAAAGTAAAGTCATTAGGCTATGAGTCCTGTCTGAGGAACTTGGGAGCCTTCGGATTATTATCCCAAGGGGTGGTGCTGATGCCGTCTCCCTGGGGTTGCTTCCTGTTTATCCCATGCTTTGGGCACTTTTGGAGCATGCATGCAGTATGTGGTTTAACATGGACATGTTCCCATGCAAATGCCAGGAAAAGGAAGAATTTCCTGAGCTGAGCAAGGCTAGTCACTAGAAAGGCTCTTTGACAATAACCTGTCTCTGTTTTTGCCACTGGATGCTCTCATGCTGGGTTTCTTGGACTGTGGTGTGTGTGTCCTGGGTGGTGTATGAGCTTGAGGTTCTAAATCTGCACCTTGCATCCACTCTTTAAGAACTTAGTACTTGTCCCAGTAAAGTTTAGGGGGGGAGGAATACTGCCTCTGCTGGAGTTTAACCAAGGCAGGCTGAATGGGAACCTGATGGTGCTGCTGAAAGGCTCTGGGTGAAGTGTCCCAGCTGCTACCATTATGAGGCCTTTGTCACTTCCCAAGGGGACTTCAGGCTCCTGCTGCAATGGAGCATTAAGATGCCTGGACAGAGGGAAAGTCCTCATGCAAGTGCAGTAGAGTGGGTGATGTTTGTCAAGCAGTAGACTCAACTTCTTGTGAATCACCTAATGCTGGGCTGGGGAGCATCATGTCTCTGGGCTAGGTTGGGGAGCCCTATCCCTAAGCACCCAGATGGTGGAGCTGCACAAAGGTGAGCTCTTCACCTTCCAAGGTGTGGGTTCATATGCAGACTGGTGACATCACCATAACAGAAATCCCCCTTCCTCCTTGTAAAGAGTAGAAACAGTGCTTTTAGCATCTCTGGGATGCTTCACTGTCATTGCCTTTCCCTCAGGCTGAGGGATTTCCCTGTTCCTTTCAGATTCCCAGTGCTAGCCTGTGCTGCATAGTCTGGGATGCTCTAACTCGGTGATTCTCAACCAGGGTGCCACAGCATGCTGGATTGTCTTGATCCTTTTGGTGGTGCCACAATATTAGCACTGTTAGCTGTGCAAATGTGATTCACAAGATAAGCCTAGAAATTTCAAATAGAAACCCATATTTGTGGCTTTTCTGAGTTCCTTACAGCAGAAAAAACAGCTCTATTTTTTCTGTAGTCAAAAAAAAAAAAAAAAAAAAAAGTGAAAACTAAGAGCAGACATTTTCCACAAGTCTCAGAATGTTGAGAACCACTGCTTCTGGGTTGCAGATGCATTTTTGACAGAATCCCAACCCTTCTTCCTTAGCTTTGAACTTCCAGAAGTTTCTTGCTCTTTAGCTTGTCAAAGAATGAATTGTTGAGCCCAGTCTGGGATGAGCTCTTCTCCCCTTGGTTCTGGCTGTGGCAGCAACTGAGTAGAAGGAGGGGAGGGGTCAGGTCCTATGATCAGTTGCGTGCGTCTGTCCATCCCTAGGACTGCATCAACTGCCACTGTGTGCTACTTGCAGGTGCAGCACTGGATCCTGCAGTTGGCCTCGGAACTGGAGTCAAGACTCGGCAAGGACAGGAGCCAAGTAAGGAGAGGCCTGATTCCAAATGTTGTGTGGCTGGGCCAGAGGCATGTGCTATCTTTGCAGCAGGGTGTGACATCAGGCTCTGGTAGCAAGTGGCCTTGGAAACAACCCTGCATTCACATGCATTGTGTTGCTGACTGAAGAGATGAGGAAGGCCCTAGGCACAGCACTGGTGCCCTCACCTTCTAGAGCAGTGGTTGGCAATCCCTGGCGCACATACTAGAGCATGGCATGTGAGGCCATTTTACTCTGCACCACAGCCAGCCCAGGCTCTGGGTAACTGCCACCAGCCATGAAGCCCGGGCTGCTTACAGCAGGTGGCTAGGAGGCTGCAAACCCTGCTGCAAGCAGTGGCTTCCAAAGCCTACAGAGCCTGGACTGACTGTGGCAGGCAGCCACAAGGCTGCAGACAGCTGCACCAGGGTCCAGAGCTCCAACTGGGCTCTGTGACCGGCTGCTGTACGCACGCCTCTGGGTGAACAGCAGGGGAGAGGGACCAGGGTCTCCAGGGCTCTGGACCCCAGTGCAGCTGTTTGCAGCCTGCGGGCCCCTGGGCTCCGTGGCAGTGGCAGCTGCATGTGTGCCTTGGGGTGCACAGCAGGGAAGGGGCTGGGGAAGCCCAACTCTGGCCCCTCCCCTGCTGTGCACCTCGTGGTACACATGCATCCACCACCAGCAATGAGGATTGCCCCCACACAGCTCCCCACAGTCTGCCCCTGGCATCTCAAGTTGAGGCATGGGTCGAGGTTGAAGTGTTTTTGGAACTCTGGTAAAAAATGTTGCCAACCCCTGTTCTAGAGGGCCTGGCCCCAAAATGCTGCTGAGCTGGAAGGTTGCTGTCCTCCCCTCCATTGTTGAGTGCAAGGGTCATGGTCACCTGGGAGTGTGTGTGCAGATACTGCCCAGGCTTCTTCCTGCTGTGCAGCTTGATCCTGGGACCTGCCAAGACAACTCTGCCAAGGCCTCTTATAGCATAAGAAACTCCCCAGTGGGTCAGACCACAGGCCAATTAGCCTAGTATCCTGCATCTCCCAGTGGCAGCTTTGTAAATAAACAGGCTCCTTATACCCTTGGCAAGTGAGTAAGCTGGCTCAGCCCTGTGTGCTAGGTTGTGGGCCTGAGCTGTGGACCTGCTAGCTCTCCAGTGTTGGTGAGGATAGAGGGAAAGTAGGGGTGAAACCCTTCCTCTGGCATGATGTAGCTGTAGCAGCTCCTGCCACGCTAGGTGTTCGCACACGGCCGCAGTGACAGATGGCAGCTTGTCTTCCTGGGATAGAGACCTCTTGGCCCATAGTATGAGCAAGCTTCTGGCATTGCCAGCTTTGCCCTCTAGGTGTCATCCATGTTACAGCTGCGTCCTCTCCCACAGAATGGCCGCGTAGCCAAGCAGCTGATGGTGAGCATCCGCATGCAAGGTGACTTGAAACCCCACGGCCTGACGCGGTGCTGTGCCTTGGCCCGCTATGATGCCCACAAGATCAGCACTGATGCCTTTGCGCTCATCCGGAACTGCAACATGGCTGGAGCCCAGCAGGCTGCATGGTGAGCGGCTTCAACTCCCAGCTACTTTGCTGCTGCTACGGCCGGGCAGAGGTTCTCTGCCTTGGGAGGGGTAACAGACAGAACAGCAGGGTCTTGCTGGATACAGGCAGGAACAGGAACTGTTAGAGCAAGTAGGGAACAGAGCTGGGACATGCCCTGTGTGTTCTGCGCCTGTCTGCAGGAGAGCACTGCCCCTATGGAAGACACATCTTGAGCATTATTCTCACTTGAGCCTCTTGACCCTGCAGTGCAGAGCTCACTACAGAGCTGTAGCCAGGGGCCTCACTGCCATTGAATCTGTGTGCTCCAGGGTGTGCTGAGTGCCCAGCTCACTAGTGTGGTTGTAGCATCATTTGTGCTACACAAGGGAGAGCTTGTGCTATAAACCTAGGGGACAGAGGGTTAAAGGGTCACAGATTTCATAGACATCAGGGCTGGAAGGGACCTCGGAAGATCGTCGAGTCCAGCCCCCCGCCCAAAGGGCAGGAAGTCAGCTGGAGTCATAGGATCCCAGCAAGATAAGCATCCAGTTTCATCTTGAAGGTGTTCAATGAAGGCGCTTGAACCACCTCCGGTGGCAGGCTGTTCCAGACCTTGGGGGCTCGGACAGTAAAGAAATTCTTCCTTATGTCCAGCCTGAAACGATCTTGAAGTAGTTTGTGACATTCGACCTCATCATCCCTTGGGGCGCTCTGGTGAACAAACGTTCCCCCAGATGCTGGTCGTCACCCCTGATAAACTTGTAGGTGGCCATCAGATCACCCCTGAGCCTGCGCTTTTTCAGGCTAA
>NW_005842763.1:493584-511773 GCF_000455745.1 Alligator sinensis
TGAAAAAGGACTTTTTATTGTCCTTGATGCTCGAAGCTAGTTGGAGTTCAGTTGCAGCCTTGGCTTTCCTGGTCTGCTCCCTACAGGACCGGACCAGTGCAGAATAATCCTCCTTGGAGGTGACTCCCATCCTCCATCCTTTGTAGGCCTTTCTTTTTAGCCTCAGGAGGTCTGCTAGGTCCCTGGAGAGCCAGGGGGGCTGCTGTGCCCTCTTGCTGCCTTTCCTCCGAGATGGAATAGACTTAGTTTGTGCATTGAGGATCGCTCCCTTGAGGAGCAACCACTCCTCTTGAACTCCCCTCTCCCTGTGGTCACGGTCCCTTAGGGCCTCACTGACAAGCCTCCTGAGCTTGTCAAAGTCGGCTTTCCTGAAGTCAAGGACTTGCGCATTGCTGACCGACTTGCCAGCTTTTCGGCAGATGGTAAAGGTGATCAGCTCGTGGTCGCTGTCACCCAGCTTCCCATCGATCACTAGGTCGCCGACTAGGTCATCCCCAGTAGCCAGTACCAGGTCGAGCAGCACTTTGCCTCTTGTTGGCCCATGGACTTCTTGAGTCAGGTAGAGGTCATCCACGCACGAGAGGAAGCTCTGTGACCGCTCAGATTTTGCTGAGCGATCCTCCCACGAGATGTCCGGGTAATTGAAGTCACCCGTGACAACCATGGTCCTGGAGCGTGCTGCCTCAGCCAGTTCCTGGGCAAACTCCTGGTCAAGCTCAGGACTTTGAGTGGGAGGTCTGTAATAGACTCCCACCATTGTGTCCCCTGTGCTGTGTTCCCCACGGATTTTAACCCAGAGGGTCTCCAGCCGTCCACCCTGGTCGCCAATATCGGCTTGCAGGGATGTGTAGTTTTCCTTAACATAGAGAGCTACACCCCCGCCCCTTTTCTCTACACGATCCCTCCTGTACAGGGTATAGCCATCTATACCCGTGGTCCAGTCATGGGTGGAGTCCCACCAGGTCTCCGTTATCCCTATGACATCGTAATTGTTTGCACTGAGCAGGAGGATGAGCTCCTCCTGCTTATTCCCCAAGCTCCTGGCATTTAGTGTACAGGCAGGCAAGTGCCCCCTAGGGGGCTCCTTCCTTGCCCACAGATTTTACCAGGGCTGGGGCAGGATGGGCACAAAAGCACAGTCCTGGGCATATCGCCCATGTGTGGTTTTCTTCCCAAGCGGGTAAGTGGGGCCCAGCTAGGACAGCTGTGCCTTGGGCTCAGGTGGAGATCCAGGCACTTGAGCACAGCCTGGCCTGTGGGGATTGCAGCAGCTGCCGCAGCCTTGGGCAGCACTAGCCTTGGCTGGGCTCCCTCTGCTCCTGTGAGTGAAAGGCCCAGCCTGATTTTAGCTGTCTTCTTTGGGGTGTGGGGCGAAGAGGAAGGCAGTCCATTTTGCAGGCTGAAGGGACACTAATGTTTTGTCAAACACCACCAGACCCAGCTCACCATAGACCAGGGGCAGGCAGTCTGGCCCGCGGGCTGCATTGGGACTGCAGCAGACTCCATTTCCCAGCAACCCCTGCTGTGGCTGGTTTCCATGGAGATCCCAACAGTGTCAGTGCTGTGACAGCACTGGGCCAGGGTTTCCATAGAGACCAGCCCCAGCAGCACTGGCTGGGTATGTGGCAGGGCAAGCAGTGCTCCAGGGCTGGGATCTTGTGGCAATGACAACATAGTCCAGAGCTGGGGCAGAGCTGTGATCCACTGTCCGCACACCCTGGGCAGGGGCATGCAGGCAGCAGATCGCGGATCTGCCCCAGCTCTGGACCTCGCTGTCACCACTGCAAGATCCCAGCCCTGGCTGTGGAGTAGCTCTCTGCTGCTGGGGCTGGTCTCCATGGAAACCCTGCCCCCCCACCCCCCCTGCTCTTACAGTGCATCTGCTGCTGGGGTCTCTATGGAAACCAGCCACAGCAAGGTGGCTGGATTCCATTTCCCACCAGCCCCTGGCCATCACCTGGATCCACCGTTTTGCCCGCTCTTGCCTTAGACACTTTGCCTAGCTTCAAGCAGTCTGCAACCTGTGTTCTGTGCCTGCTGAAACTTTGTAGCTTTAAAGCCTGCCTTGGCTTATGCTCCTGTAGCCAGTCTTCGAGCTGTTACTAATCCATTTTTCTTCACAGGTCCCCTCCACTTACAATGCTTCTTATGTCTGCAAGCAAGTTCTCTGAAGCTCCCACCCTCCTCCCTGCAGGCATTGCCACCTTCCTGACCAGTGAAGCCCCAACAGCTGGTGCCACAGCACCCGTCAGCCCCAATGCTAAGTCCCTTGGGAGCCCAAGGAAAGAGCCTGGCAAGAAGCCAGTGAATGCCATTGATTCCTATTTCCAGAGGGCAGCAGAGAAGCAGCAAGCCTGTGCTGCTGCAGGGCCCTGTGTACCTGCTGTCATTGGTGCAGGCTCATTGTTGCCTTGTCCTGATAGACACCAGGACCTAGAAGATCCCATGCTCAATACAGTTCAGAGTCCAGAAGCCATTGTGAAGCAAAGCCCCAAGGGGGGCAACTCTCCCTCTTCTAAGCCACTTCCCTGTGAGGAGTCATCTGGTGCTGCAGGAACCCCCTCTGCTGCCCTAGCACCCAGGACCACCCTGAAAGCAGAACCAGAAGCTGCTTCAGAACAAGCTGCTGAGTGGAAGGAGGGGAGTTTAGCACCTTCTTCTGGGTGTGGCCAGGCCCCCCGCACTTCTCCAGGGGACCAGTTGCTCTGTGAGAAGTGTGGCCAGCAGGTGCTGGTTTGGGACCTCCCAGAGCACATGGATTATCACTTTGCAGTGGAGCTGCAGAACTCCTTCACAGAGCCCAGCTTCCCCCGCACTTCCCCTGTGCCGACCAGTCCTTGTGCCATGCCTCTCAGTCCTGCCAATGGCAAAAGCAAGCCCAAGACCCCCACAAGCTCTAGCGCAAAGCGACGTAGACAGGGAGTTACCAGGACTCTGGACTACTTCTTTAAACGGCTGCCTCCCTAAGCCTGTGCCCAGCCAGGTGCTCCAGAACGATTTTAGAAGGAACTGATTTTGTTTTTTAAAGTTTTTATCCTTTCTGTCAATTTTTATCTAATAAATGTTTCTTCTCCCTTTGGCTGAGAACAGCTAGACCTGAGGAGGAAACAGCAGCAGTGCCCCACCAGCTTTGCTAGGGGCTGTGGAGTTGCAGGCCCTTCTGGCCACTTCTGGGGGTGCTGGTGGAAGTGGTGCCAGGGTTTGTGTGCTGCTGCTGTGGAGTTTTGCACAAAAAGCAAAGAATGTTATCTTTGGTCTCTGTAGGCTGTGGTGTTTTCCCCACTTAAGATGGCGCAGTGAGGCAGGGCAGGGCTGGGGCTTGCCTGTCATGTAGCCTGACATTGTATCCTTCTTAGTCATGTGCTTAGGCTACTGGAGTGGAATGGATTTTCCTCTTTCTCTTGGCTACTCCAGCTGACTAATGTCAGGACCCTCAGCACTGACTTTTGCATGAGGCAGGAGTTCAAAGCATGACAGAGAATTTGTGTGTAGATAGTGGCAGGAAACAGCTTTCTGCTGCATGGCACCCATTGCACTAGTATTGGTCCTACTTGCTCTGTATTCTCCCTGAGCATTGATAACTACTTTGGACCATGCTAGGGGGCCCCTGGGACTAGGGGCTAGCTACAGCAGTGATGTGATTTTTAAAGAAAAAAGCTGAGAGAGAATCCCTTGGGTCTGTTTAAAAAAGCACTTTTCCCTTTCCAGAGAGGAGGCTCCACCTATTTTTTGCTGCTTATAGTAGCATGTTCTTTACCTGAAGGTTGCAAGCAGCTGTATCAGCTGGCCTTTGATACAGGTCCAGCTGTTCTGCAGCAAGGACTACAAGGGGCTGGCTGACAAGCTCCCAAAGTAGGGAACAGCCTACTTTGCGGGCTGTAGAGAGGATCACCCCAGTACACAGCACCACTGCAGCAGAGCAAATCTGTGCTGAGGAGAGACCGGCTGTTGTGCTGAATAAGGAAGCTTTCATTTCCATAGCAGAGCTCAGCTTATCAGGATCTACCCCCACCTCCCCCACAGGAGGTGACTTCTTCAGGCTCAGGCCACATTCAAAACAGTGGTTGCTAGCTGCTGGCATGTGAACTTGGCTCTGGGAAGGGGATTCCTGCCACGTTGTAACAGTTCTGGGTGTGGTTGAAAACTTTAGGCTTGCAGGCAGTTTCATCAGCTGTGTGGTTCTCCATGGGTGAGTCCTAGAGGGGGGAGGGCAGAGTCTAAGGTTAAGTATAGATAGCCAGCACTGGCAGGAACAGCATTTGCATGCTTATTTCCATCCCCATGTTATACTGATTATTGGCTTTGGCTCAGCTGTGGCCTATTTCCTTTAGGGAACAGCTGCTTTCCCTTGGTCAGCAGCAGCTTTCATACCTTCCCTCTAGGTTTAGGGGACAGAGCTTTCTGTCCCATAACTATCTACACTGACCTGCAGAAGGGGCTCATAGTCATTGTACATCTTGAGTTCAGAAACAAGGGGATTTCTCAGCTGTCCTGTGAGTAGCAATTACAACCATACTGATAAGATTGCATCACTTTCTTGTGATAGCAGCAGGTTGCTGCAGGACAGCCAGGAAACAAAACCGACAGTGTGTGGCATCAGCCAAGCTGGATGGCATGCAAAAAAATGTAAACAGGATGAGTAAGGAAAAAGGCAATACAACCTTTCAATTCAACAGAGCTCGGTTCAACTGCTATCCAGGCAAGAGAGGTGGCAACAAGTCCTTTAAAATGCAGGCCAACCTGGTTTCCAGCCTCTGGAGGCTGAGGAAAAACACTCCTCCCACCAATGCTGGCTAAAGGCTGGAACTGTTTCAAAACAAAACTACCAGTTAAGCTGAGGCTATGGGGAGTGATCCTTTAATTAGGGCCTGAGGTAACAGGCGTGCATGGCCACTCAGCACTGTGGGTACAGCAAGATCAGCCTGTTGCAGCAGGAACTGCTGAGCTCAGGGTGACATGGCTGAGTCATCTTAACCACGGGTGGCTAAGGTCTGATAAACAGGCAGCGCAAGCTTGTAAACAGCAGCGTACGTGCATTCTTTCCACAGTCCCAGACTGTATTTATAGGGCCGAGCACGGGAAGGGGGGGGGGGAGGGGAACACAGCTTTTTTAAAGCTGTGACCTAGCAACAAAGTCATTTCCACAAAAGGCTGCAAGGTTTGGGAAAGCTCTCTCCACCTCCACCACTCAGCCAGCGCACTCTCAATAAAACATCTTTATTCTGTACATTATATATAGAGATGCCAAGGAAATGGGCATCATCTCCTGGCATGAGAAATCCAAGACAACATAACGGTGAAGTATGAAGAGCATGGCACCAAGAACAGTTACACCACACAGGGAAGGAAGGACAGGACAGGGGTGAAAAGTGCTCTTCCAGGGAAGAAACAGCACCTTGAGGATGTGTCAGTGCTGGAGACCATATCAAGGGCACTGCAGGCAACAGGGAGACGGAGCCCCTCCTTGGGCAATGCTTACCCTGACAGTAGCACCAGAGGGAAGTTCTTGCTGGTAGTTGGGGCCCTGTCCTCCCTGAAAGCATATATGAGGGCAAAAACACTGCACTGGGACCCAGCCAGCTGCCAGGGCTGAAACGGAAAAGCCCCCTGCTTTAATGAATCTGAGCCAATAAAGCAGCCACATCCATATGTGAAGGGAAGAGAGAGAAGAGCCCTCCAGCCCCAGCTGGAAGCGGGCAAGGTACTTCCAAGAGTCAGTTCCCTGCCCCTCCGAAGGGAATGGGTAGCACTTGTTCTGTGTTAGTAACAGGCCTCCCCAAGCCAGGAGGATTCAATCAGCACAGTGGGTTGGGAAGGAAGGCACTTCCCCTTAACCCTTCTTGGTAGAACAAACCACTTATCTTCTTCCCCCCCTTCAAAACTGCCAGCCACTTTTGCAGGCTGCAGGCAGAGCTGGTAGTGAGGAAGCTGATGTTCTAGAGCAGCTCATTGGAGTGGTAAACTCAGCCATTCAGTCTTACCTCCACGGACCCTGGCGGCAGCCCCAGCAAGAAGAAAACCCTGAGCAGGAGGCCGCAGAAGCATCTGGCCCCAGGTTGTTTGAGGGACATTCGCCTTAGAGCATCTGATCTGCATCGCAGGGAGCAAAACACTAGCTCCCTTTTTTCTCCTTAACACCACCTGCAGACGCTACCCAGCCCAGCTGTCCATGTCTCCTTATGCAGCATGCTAGCTGCAGGCAGTGCTCCAGCCAACCAGCCTGGCTGAAGTCACCAAGAAAATCAGGAGCCTTACGTACAGCAATACAGCCTCTACTGCACTCTCCAGGCTGCCCCTCACTACTTAGCACTTGTTACCTGAAGGACACAAGTGGGGAAGTATATAGCCAGAGTGGAGGGAGACAGGAGCATGCTGGTCTCTACCTGCATACAGGTTCTTCAGTAGCCATGGGCTCACACTAGCTTTCCTCAGACACGTCTCCATGGCAGAGACAAGGACGTCTCCCCTCTACTTGACCAAGAAGAACGAGAGCAAAAGTATCACTGCAGCAGTTGCTGTCAAAATTGCATCCAATGGTAGAAGCCACTGTGCGTTGTGCCGCTAACTGCCCCCTAGGCTTCTTAAGTATTAAGGCAAGTCCCCAAGGAGCGAGCTGGGCTGGGGCACAGTCTGACTGCAACAAATCCACTGCAAGTCACTGCTGCTAAACTCCAACAGCCACCTGCAGGTATAAGCACAGGCTATGGCTAGCCTCAGTGAGCAGAAGAGACAGGTGTAAAATCTGGCTTCATGCTGCCTTTAGCAGGCCAACTGTACTGGGCTGTGTAGACCTCCCACATGACAGGAGCACTGGGCAGAAGTCACCCCACCAGGTGAGGGCTAGTCCAGGGAGGAGGTTTCCCCCAAGTTGACACACACAGGAAGAGATGAAACTAAGGAGGAGTCTTGAAAACTCAGCACAGAAGGAAATTAGAACTGGATTAAAACCAACCAAAATCAAAGGGTTAAAAAGTGTCCTGAAAGCAATTTGAGAGGCGTTCCTTTTGTTTGTGAGTCCATGTGTAACCCAGCCCCTGCTGTAGGTGGCAAGGCTTGGTCCTGCCCCTACCCAAAGGTCTATTGCCCCATAGGGAAAACAGTATGACAACAGGGCCCAATGCTCGGCAAGCCAGAATGGGGCTGATCTTTCTGCATGACAGGAGGCAGGTTCCCTTCGCTGCCAGTCATTCACTTCAGGGGCTTTGCTTTGCCTAAGCCAGTAACTTTCCAAACAAGAAACAAAGCCAGGACTCGCCTGCCCAGGTCTGCCGCTGGTCTATTCTCAGAGAGGGCAGGTTAACGAAAACAGCAGGCGATGCAAAGACATGCTTCATTTGTCCCACGAAGGGCACTGAATGCAAGAAAATCTGGGCTCCATCTTGCAACGCGGAGGAGAGAAACCCATGCTAGAACTGGGTAGCAGCAGCTCCTGGTAGCACCTGAAGAGCTGGGGGAGCTCCCATCAGTCTCCCCAATCGTTGGTGTCTGGAGAGCGCTCCCACTGAAAGGTAGTCAGAAGCTCAGTCCTCCTGTCCCCAGGGTTTCCTCTAAGCTGTTCTCTTTGGTGGTGATGCCTTGAAGGTCGGTGACATGCCCAATGCCTTTGGTGACACCTTCCCGGAAGAGCAGCTTGGCTCCGATCTTCAAGTACTCAGGGTGTTTGATGAACCTGAAACGAACGACAGCCTTCTCCCCTGTTCGCAGCTTGTCCTGAGGGAGAGACAGGACAATCGGTCACCACAATACAAACAGGAGTATGACCGTTAGCCCCACATTGGCGGGCACTGGGAAACTGGGATGGTTACAAGATCCCTCCTTTCCCCAGTCACCCACTATTTACATTGCCGCAGCCCGAGTCCCTCCCACTGTAAGGGGAACCTGGGACAAAAATTGATTCTCTTCAAGTGAGGATTGGAGAAGGGGTTACTCCCCTATCCTGTCCTGTTGATGCTTTCCCCAGTGATTCCAGCAGACCATCTGCAAAGTGAAGAGGCAGCTTCTCAGGAGAGGAAAGGAGGAATCTGACCAAGTCCACTGGCTTTAGCAGGGATGAGCAGCGAGTTCAAATCTATGATTGTGATAGCCAGGACATCCTATCCCACTTCTCTTTCTGCCTGAAGGTCTTAACACTAAGGAATCCTGGCAACACCCACTCCATAGTTGGGAGCTCACCTTCCCATGGATCTTCTCCACAATGGCAGTCTGCCGCACATTTCCCACATGCACGGTGACCTGGAATCCTTTCCTGAAAGTTGTGGCGTGGAAAAGCAGTACGATCTCAGCTTCAAAGACTGAGCAGATAGTGGGGTTCATCTCTGGGCTCACCATCACCATGCCCTGCATGACAGCCCCAAACCCAAAACTCAGGTTATCAGAGAACAGCCCTTTCTTGGTCTGAATCCCATGGCCTTTAACTTGCCATAATCTCTTCCTTGCTTTGGGGCTCAGCCCCAACCCAGTCCCTGAAAATCTACAAAGATGCATGGATGCATGCCAAAGCCTGGAGGCCTGCTGTCACACTAGTTGAAGCAGATTTTAGGGTGGTGGTTGTAGGCTTGGAGTTGGGGTGAATGTTTCTCATGTGTATCCCAAATCCCTTCCCAGCAAGTAGGACAGCTCTGAGAAAGAGTAATAACCTTCAACCTTGCCGGCTCAAGGTCTTGGTCGCTGACCCCATCACTCCTTGACCACTGAGGAGCTGAGTGGCAGCTCCTAGAGCAGGAGTTTTCAACCTTTAATAGTTTCATAGTTGGTAGGGTCAGAAGGGGCCCAAGCAGATCATCTAGTCCAATCCCCTGCCATGGGCAGGAAAGGATGCTGGGGTCAAATGAATCCAGCTAGGTGGCAGTCTAGCCTCCTTTGGAAGACCCCCAGGGTAGGGGTGAGCACCACTTCCCTTGGAAGTTGGTTCCAGTTCCTAGCTGCCCTGACAGTGAAGTAGTGCCTCCTGATATCTAGCCTGAATCTACTCTCAGTCAACTTATGGCCGTTGTTCCTTGTTACCCCCAGTAGTGCACAGGGGAACAGGGACTCTCCCATTGCCTGCTGATCTCCCTTGGCAAGTTTATAGGCAGCCACCAGGTCCCCTCTCAGCCTCCTTTTGTGGAGGCTGGACAGGTTCAGGTCCCATAGCCTCTCCTCGCAGGGCCTGCCCTGCTGCCCCCTAATCACGTGAGTGGCCCTCCTCTGGATCCTCTCGATGTTGCCCACATCTCTCCTGAAGTGTGGCGCCCAGAACTGGATGCAGTACTCCAACTCCAATATGGAGCAGTGGAGAAGGGGAGGCTCACAGCCAGATGCAGAGTGGTGGGTGGTGGCAGTGGCCACTGCACATGAGCTTCCCCCCACCCTCCCATGTCCGGCCAGGTGGGCAGCGTCTGTGCAGCCCGCAAAGGGGTGTTGCTGCCCTTGCTGTCCCCCCTCCCTTTGCTCCTGGGAGGCAGAAGCGCAGGGTGGTGTGTAGAAGCATACCCCTGGTTGACAACCCCTGTCCTAGAGGATGGGAACAAGACTCACCTTGCGTAGCAGGGACCGGTCAAAGGACCCAAGGGCCAAGGTAGCAGCCTGTCCTGCCCGGAGCACGCGACATGCTGAACGGTTCCGCTGGATGCTACACACCTTCAGCTGGAGGAACTTGCCATCGTCAGTTGGGCCAACCACCAGGTTCTCCCCCTCTCTGCAGATCCCACTGCAGATGGCATAAGAGCAGGACACATTTTAAGCATGACACACAAGGAAAGTGACACTCAGTGAAGTCAATTCACAGCCTCTCCAAATCCCACTACAAGGCAGTTTGCTTGGGCTCTTGCTCCAGGGTCTGCCCAACTAATCAGCGCTGGCAATGTGGGAGTCAGAATTCCTCAAAGCAATCAGTGCCGCCCCCTGTTCCTCTACAGCAGGTATGCTGATGCTCAGATTCCAAGGGTCTGGTCCTGAGATATAGACACCCCAGTCTGCACCTCCTTCTTGAACTCTGTGTTGCCTTCACTGGAATGCAGGGAATTTAGCACTGACTGTGGATCAGTTTATCTAGGATCCTTGAGAGATGGACCAGCAGACCCAATCTTGATCAGGAGACCAACAGGAAGAACATTCCCCTTGGTTTGTACAGAGGCAACACAGCAAACACTGCTCTCATCAGGGATAGGGCTATGGTCCTGCTGCTCTTCTCCAAGCTACCTCCTACCTGAGGCAGGACTTTGGAGTCCAATGAAAGTGCTACCTCAGAAGGCCAACCAAGCACCAGCCACTGCCCTGACAGCAGAACAGCTCCCACACTGGATCTTTTGTGCTCTGGCCACCCACCAATCACCTCTTTCAGTTTCCTTCATGCAAGGTGCCCTCCTCATGCCTGTAGGTGCAGCTAGTTGCCCAGGATTCTCACCAGTGCCTGTCTCCTAGAACAATACTTGCTCCTAAGCTTATCCCTACACTGCTCCCCATCTCACCCAGAGAAGGGTATTAAGGCAGCTTGCCCTACACTGGCCTGGCAGTGCAGCATAGATCAAATCCCCTGCAAGATCAGTACTGGTCATGCCACATCACCCTTGCCACACCCAAAGCCTGGCCCTGTGTGTTGTTTTTTTTATACAAAAAGCAGCACTCACCTTGACAGTGTTCCTCCCACGACAGTCCCCACCTCAGGCACTGTGTAGATCTCATCCACCTACAGCAACAAGAGCAAGCTCCTTAGTCACTGGGCAATGGGGAAAGCAACCACAATCATCCACCTAACACAGGCTGCAGGAAAGCTCCTTTCTTCAGGGTACCAAAGCGTGCATCAGGGCTTTCATCAGCCCCCACACCTCCCCATTTTAAAACACCGCAGACTTAAGAAATGGACATAAAAGCTGTCTTTATTCAGATATGGTCAATGCATCTCCTCACTGAAGTTAAGCTGGGGACCCAACTGTCTGATAGATTTTTAGCATGAGTACAAGCTGGGTCTCTGTTTTCAGCTCCCTTGTTACTTGTCCAGCAGCTAACAACTTTTGCTACCCCGAGTCCAGGGGACCCTCTGCCTGGCTTGAGCCACCACGGCGGTAAGCACAGTGTAATAACCTGAAGGGAACTCTCTTACATACCTGGAACTCTGTGAGCTGTTGCATCAACTCCTCCTGCTCTTTGCTGTTGGTCAGAGGAGGAAGGATGTTGAGGAAAACTTTCAAGAGATCCAGATTCTCCCCAGAAACGCTGGACAGAGTGAAGATGGGGGTGATGCTGCCAAACAGACAGAGAGGAATGAGCTAGGGGTGCAATGCAGCTGCAGAACCCACCCTGGGGAACTGTTGTAAAGAACTAACCCCACCTAGGGAAGGGAGCGTGGGCTGGCAATGATCCCACCTACCCACAAAGGGTTCAAGCCAGGCCATCTGCACCCAATCAATTCAAGTTTCCTCACAGGAACATTGTCTCCTAGATAATATGGGAATACATTCATTCCACTATCAGTCATTGGCTCTTGCTGTGTGTGTCCAGAACAGGCCTCAGAGAAGGAACATGAATGAGGATGACACAAAATCTAGGGAGGGGACAGGTGGATAATTTAAGAGATATTTATTTCAACTAATGCCCCCTAAAAAGGTGGTCTCCTCTTGCATCTTTGTGGAGCAAGGAATACCCCAAGGAGCCCAGACTAAGCTGACTGACCACAACCCTTGCAAGAAAGGATGAAGATCCCTTACTTGGGAGACTGTGCAAACTGCTGCGCTGCTGTAACAGCATCATCATCCGAGTTCACCAACAGGGGGAGCTTGTTGCAGCCTGGCTGCTTCAGGATGCGCTCCAGCTGCTTCACAGTCCGTTCCACAGTGGCTTTTGAACACAAGTCCACTTTGCTGATGACGATGAAGAAAGGTACCTTGAGGGCCATGGCCAGGCCCAGGTGCTCTCGCGTTGTACCTGCTACAAGAGATCAGGGAGAGCTCAGCTAAAAGTAACAGGAAGCAAGATCACTTGCTTGCAGGATGCCTTTGTGTCTCAGGCCATAAAGCTCACCAGGGATGAAAATGGAAGCTCAGCTTCTGGGTAATGGGAAGAGGGCAGGATTTTTTTAAGCATCACCCTAGACAGAAAGACAGGGCCTCTCCCTAGGAACCCAGAGTGTTTCTTGCAGAGCCAAGGATTAATCAGAAAACAGCCATCCAGATGGCACAGGGCAAGATGGGGGCAGTGGGAGGACTTCAGGCAAGCTGGGGCACACTTACCGATGCCAGTGTTGGCACTCACTACCAGCATAGCAAAGTCCGGGCAGTAGCTGGTGAGGCCAAAGATGGTGGTTTTCAGGTACTTATGGTGGCCAGCCAGGTCAATGAAGGTGATCATTTTGGAGGAACTCTCACAGATTTCTTCTGCGGTTCGTGAGTCACTGTAGTTCACTACCTAGTGAGGAAGAGAAACCAGAGGCTGAGGCAGGGGCATGCAAAAGAAAAGGGAGCTGCCAAGCCCAACTCCACCTAAGCAGAAACAAGTGCCAGAGAGAACTTGAGGGTTGGCACTTGGAAAGAGTCCAGGCCCAAGAGACCTCAAACTGCTATGGCTGCACTATAAGGTCAACCTCAGAGCTGCTCTTCTGGAGGCAGAGGCAGGACACTAGAAAGTATGTCTGTTCCACCTGGACAAGCAGCACCTCAGCTGCATCATTCCTAACCTCTACTGCACCAACAGGGAATGCAGGACTAGACATCTGTTCCTTGGCTGATCCACAAGTGATAAGGAATGATCCCTTCAGGTGCAGCGGCCAGAAGCAACAAGTTAGGACACCCACGCTCCCCCATTCTCTGCTGTAACTGATCTGGTCCCTTTCTCCTCACTGCCACCCTTACCTCTCCTTTGCTGTTGAAGCCCAGGATCTCAAAGCTGATGCTGGATGTTCTTCCTGACTGAATTTCATGGAGATGCCGGAAGAGGTTGAGGCGAGCTCTGCCCCTCCCATTATCCAGCTCACCCTGTGTGAGGACACCCAGCAGGGTTGATTTCCCTGAGTCCACATTCCCCAACACAGCCACTCGCAGGTCTAGGAACTAAAGGAACAAGACTGAGAAAAATCACAGGGGAACCTGTCCCCTTTGGACAGGGACCCCACTCATATAGACAGGTGGCATGTGCTCACCAGATGTCAGCAGAGGCATGCCCTACAGGCTCCCTGAAGGGTAGCCAAGAGGGACTGTACTGCACAGCAATCTCTGGCTGCTGCTTTAGATTTGTCCCCTAGCCCATGGTGTCATGGGACAGAGTTTGTCACAGCACACTCTGCTGTGATGACGCATATTGGCCTATGACATCACAAAAGGAAGTTCACGTACATGCTTGGTGTGACGGACGTTCATTGTCATGGCCTGATCTTCAAAAGGCCCACTACCACAGAGGTGCAAGGCTTCGTCATCTCACTCCCTGACCCAGCCAACCCCCACTACTTGGAGTGGGTTCTAACTGATCCCCTCCAGATGAAGGAGGGTCTCGTGATCCCATGCTGGCAGCTCACTAAAGTGTGTCCTATGAACTATTCTAGAAGAAGGTGCCTCCAGGGGAAGGATTCCTATCTCTTCCCAACAGAAAACCTCTTAGACAGAGCCTGGCAGTTTCCAGTACCAGAGGGTCCCCAAGCCAGGGAGAACAGCCCAGTCAAGGGGCCCCATACCTGCTGGTTATCAGGAACCTTCCGGACAAGGACCTCTGTTATCTTCCTGGGAATGTCGCTGTCATAATCTACCTCGCGCTCCCGCAGGACGGTGATGTCAGCGCCGACCCTGCAAAGGGGGCAGGAGGGAACTGGTCACTGCAAGATTGGCCCTTCAGGGAATCACCTTCCCAGGGAACCACAGGGGAATTCAGAGCAAAACTCAATCTGCCAGGGAGATTAACTCTGAGTAACAGAAACATACGCAGAAACCTAACACTCAACGATAGTGCTCTCTAGCAGCAAAGACCACAGGCCCTCATCTAGGGTCCTCTCTGGTTATGAAGGACATTGGCTAGGGGGAATTTCCTTGATCTGTAGGCTTTGTGGAGGTGGCAGAACAGCCACCAGATCTGCAAGGGTTCTGGGGGTGCTGGGGACAGAGCTGGGTTTTCCTAAGCTGGAGAACATCTGAACCACTCGGCTACAGGGAGGGTAGAGATCCTGAGGAGATGCGTACTTTTCAGCCATGCGGCGCAGTGTCTTGAGGGAAGCACGCATCTCCTCCTCTGACAGACCCACCAGCAGCCCATTGTCCTCCACACCAATCTGATATACAGCCTCGCCCCGGCCTTCCTGCTGCCGCCACTTCATCTGCGTCACTAGGTGCTCAAAGCGATACTGCGAGGGGTTCACCAGCTTCAGCTGCTTGGGAAAACAATTCCCTAATCCTCCACTGTGAAGCAACAGCCCCTCCTGCAGACTTGCCCCTGGGAAACACACTCCGAACTAGTGTCTGAAGAGCCAGGGGGAAAGGAAAGATGGGATTACAGGTAGCTGCATATATCAAGAGCAGAATGTTTCAAGCACCTTGCAGATGGCAGCTGTGGACTAGAATAGAGCTGGCACCCCAGGGCCAGCATGGGCTCAACCACATTTGTAATGGCTTCAATAGCTAAGAGTGGTGGGACAGCTCTGCAGTGTGGTTGGAAGAGCCATAACTGGCATCAGTAGCTCCGTCTCTCTAAGGAGGGAATATGGCTCAGAAGAAGCCAAGTGCACACTGATCACTTGACTGCTCCAGTCATGTGAGGGCCCATAGAGTGTAGCTCTAAGGGACTCTGTACTGCATGAAATCTAGGATCCAGTCTGTTCTACATCAACCCATACCACTGAATTCAGAGAGCCCAAAGCTACGTAGATAGTGTAGTCTACTTGTCTTCTTGCACCTCCTCCCCAGGGCAGGTTTCCTGGGGTGTACCAAGACACCTCCCTTACATACTGCCTTTATTCATTTAATCTCCCATGAGCCCCAGATTAGGGAGTATCCTCTCTGCAACCCCCAAAGGACTCACCTTGTACTCAATGTTCCCATCTTCTGCCTGGTAAAGAACAAAACAAGATACATGGGTTAATGACCCTCTGTGCCACCAAGGCACCTTCTGCAGATACTTTTCCCTACCTACTGGGCTGCCCTCACACCATGAGCCTGCACACTGGCCTGGGTGGGGTGGGAAGTATAATCAGCAGTCAAGCAGCATTAGGGCTCTTCCTGTTACTTCAGAAAGAAACCACACAACATTCAGTACACACGATACGTTGCAGCCTCTTTGGCCAGAGCTGCAGGGCTCACTCCGGTGCTCCCCTGGAACTGCCCAGACACATGCTGCCGCTGTCTGTCTGGTAACAAACAGCTGGGATGTTCTCTTGTGAACGCTAGGAGTCTAAGTGAGTGGAGTGTAAAGGCATTAGCCAATCTGTATGATGCCAGCCAAAACCCTTCTGAAAGTAACAAGAGGTCACTATCTCCAAAACAGCCCTGCCCTGTAGGGGTGGATGAAGAGGACTCATTCTCCACGGCACAGTCAATTCCTGGTGCCACTGCTGAGGTGACAAGTGGTAGAGCAGGTGACTTTCTATAAAACAGACAGAAATACTCCCCCTGCTACATTTTATTTTACAAAGGCCATTACATTACTGACAGGTATAACTTATATTCACAGTTTGGCTAGACCTGTTCAGGATCTGGTGATCTGGAGTGAAAGGTGCCATATCTCCCCTCCCCAACGCCACACCATCCAGTGCCTCCTCCCCTAGATCTGTACAAGAAGAACTGGTGATCTGGGACAGACACACAGCCTCTCCCTTTTCCCTCCCCCACTCCAACACTGAGCCATGGAGGTTCCCGTCCTTCCCACCCTCCTTGTACTGTTCTAACACATGCTCCCAAGAATCACTCCAGCACTGAACTGGCCTGCCAGAGACCATCCGCTCCTTGACAGCAGTTGCTCCCATTTCCACTAAGTGCTTCTCTAACTAAATGAGGCATTAACATTTCTGGCTAGCCTGCAGGGAGGGAAGCAAGGTTCTACACAGCCATCAGGAAGCAAGCACTATTTGATCAGCTTGTGATGAAACAAACTACTAACAGCTCCAGAGAAACAGACTGGACTGGGAGCTCCTGTGGGTGCACAACTCAGAGGGGCTTCCCCAGGAGGGACTGCTGCCTAATCAGATTGCTGTAGCCAGGAATAGAAAAAAGAGCCACTAACTCAACAAGTCCACCCCAACCCCAAGAAAGAAGGTGTGTCCGATATCAAATTCCATCTCCTACCGATCACCACCCAAGGGCAAAGGAAACAAGGCTGCTTCCTGTAGGGAGACAGCATCTCTGGAGATGAGGCAGTAAATCACTGATAGCAGTGCAGAGGCTGACCCATATGGATGTTTTTTTTGTGTTTTTGGGAGCAAGTTGCAGCGCTGCCGTGTTGGCTTATACAAACCAAAGCAACAAGTACAGACTTGCCCAGCAATGGAGCATGCAGGTCTGCAGAGGAAAGGAAGAGATACCGAAGCCTCCAGGGACTGGCTGTGCTATCCACTGACAGGCACAACCACCAAGGTGCCACAAAAGACAATGCTGTCCCTGGGAACAGAGTATGGAGGTCCCAACTGAAGCTACAGGAAGCTACACCTTTTGATCCCCAAGCCTGAGAGCAAGGGCCCTGCCTTGCACAAAAATAGGTGCCCTCACCGCCATTCTGGGATTTTAAACCTTCCTCAAGAGACAGCAGCAGTGCCGCCAGCCTGGCAAGCCCTGTGCTTCAAGAACAGGGGTTTCAGCCCCATGCCCTGGGGAACTGTCTGCACTTAAGAGACTACAATGTCCCCTTTCCAGGCCAAGCCCCATGAAATGGGATGCCTCCTCTCTTGCTTTCCAGGGCTGGGAGGGGACCCTCTGCATGCTGGCTCCCCCAAATCAGCAAATATAGAGAGAATCCCATTAGACCAGAGGGGGTGGAGCTGCTGGAGCCTGCTGAGCCAGGAATGTGGGCCTAGGAGCTAGGGGTATGTTCCCACGCAATCTGGCAGATGAGATATCCACAAGGGATGGGAACAGGGCATTCAGGGTTGCATAAGGAACAACACTCATCCTTATGCAACCCAGTAACTATGAGGCTATAAGGTTTTTCCACCTGCTGACAGGAGGCCAAGCACTGCTGTGCTGATGCCTGCACCCTCCCGGCAGGGCATCTTTAGGTCAGGCAGGTCAAGGAGCAGGGCTGTCTCAGACCCCATGGGGGTGAGGGCGGGGGGGGGGGGGGGGGGGGGGGGGGGGGGGGACCCCAGTCCCCCCCCCCCCAGGGGGCAAAGCCACAATTCAGGCCTCATGGAACTGCATCTTAACACATCCCACCACAATCATGGCAACTGAGCCAACTTGCAGGGACTGCTTCCAGCCTGGTTAATTGAGAAAACCATCCACCTCAGTCCTCCATGCTCCCAGGACTGGAGCCGAGGGGAGAGGCTAGAAGAGACAGAGGTCATGGGCACGGTGGGGCAAACTCTTTCTCTGCAGAGATCTACCACTTAAGCGGCCACCTCTCAGCCGAGGCCAACCCTTCCCTGTGCGGCCTGCCCCAGCTAGGGATAACACCACCGCCACCTCATCACGTCTTGCATCGCTGCCAGGGCCCCTGCTCCCTCTGCTTGCCCACTGCTTTCATGGCACTGCCCAGAATCAGCCAGGGGGGATGCCACCCCCACGAAGCTGCAAATGACTTATCTGCATGTGTACAAGTGCAGACACATGCACACACGTAGGTGTACATGCATGTACACATAGCGGTGCCTGTACATACAGAGGCACATGCATGCACACACATACAACCATGTGCCCACAAAATTGTGTGCACGCCTGTACGCGTGCATGCCTGTATGCGCAGGTACACACAGGCACACACATACAAGTGTGCGCATGCACAGACGTCCACCTACATGTGTATGCGCACATAGAAGTACACGCACATGCCCGCATACACACAGAAGCGTGCACACACAAAAGTGCACGCACATATATATGTACACGCACACACGTACAAGCAAGCACAGAGCTACAGGCGTGTCCACCCAAGGGGCACAGCCACGCAGAAGCGCACGTACACACATGGGCACACACACGCGTACGCGCGGAAGCACACGCAGGGCCGGCCCGCACGTACCTCGGGAGGCAGGTAGGGCGGGTTGTTGGCCTTGCCGCCCCGGCCGCGCCCGCCCTTCTTCTTCGCCTT